>NC_056750.1:46351727-46651727 GCF_019279795.1 Protopterus annectens
CTCATCTGTCATAAGCAGATCCCAGTATCTTCTCAATATCTATATTCCAAAATACAAGCTCTTTTAAAATCCACTCCACTTTCCTCTAAATTGATTTTATTATTCACATATTTGCCTAGTACTGGGTAAAATTTATTTCCCCATTCTCCTGTAACATATTCTTTAACTTCCTGCATGAGTTTAAAGGGATATCCTCTGTTTTTAAACAATCCGCTAATATATTCCAATTCTTCCAGCATTTTACAATATTCAGAGGTCATTCTAGCAGCTCTTATACATTGACCCTTGAATATGCTTTTTTTTGTCTTTAATGGATGGTTACTAGTGAATTCTAAGTAGTTATTAGAGAAGGTGTTTTTTTCTGTATATACGGGAAGAAAACCTCTCCTCCTTACATGATATATATGTATCTAAATATGCTATACCTGTAGTGCTATAATTTGAGGTAAATCTTAAATATTAACTAGTATTGTTTAAATATCTGATAAACTCTTCAGTCATTTCTATGGGTCCATCCCATAAAATAAATATATCATCTAAAAATCTTGTATAGTACCTGATGTATCTATAATAATCACCCTTGAATAGTTTCTCGGATTCCCACTCCAACATGACCATATTGGCATATATTGGAGCACAGACGGCCCCCATAGCGACACCTTGTGTCTGTTTGTAATACTTGCCCTCAAAATATATGTAATTGTGCTCAGATATAATGGTCATCAGCTCCATAATGAAATTAATACGATCCCCTTTTAAATTGGAATGGCGTCTAATACTATCATCAAAACTATCCAATCTTTCATTCTTAGGGATACATGAAAAAAGATCCATCACATCTATGGTTATAAAAATTAATCCTTCCTTCCATAAGTTAGAAGTCAAATTTCCCCAAAAATTCCAGGAATCTTTTATCAAGTGAGGTATTTTATCATATGTATGCTTCAACCAAGTATCAATGGCTTGTCCCATAGGGAAAGTTTTAAATTTACTTCCAGATACAATTGGACGAAAAGGTGGGTCTATTATATTTTTATGAACTTTGGGAATCCCCACAATTGTGGCTAAAGTAGGATGGTCCACTGTTATAAAGTTGTGTGTTCCTATGTCAACCCTACCATCTAACAATACTTCCTCAAGGTACATGTCTATCCGTCTGTAACCTATGTTTATCTTGTTCAATGATATGGATGTATAATTACCTGATTCCACTAAAATATCAAACATTTTGTTTAAATATGAATTCTGATCATATAAAACTATCCCATCCCCTTTATCTGGTTTCATTACACATACCGTTGTATCATTTTTCAAATACTGTATTAACTTTAGTTCTTCCTCGTTTAAATTACTTGTATTTCTGTTATAACCTATTTTTTTGTCTAATAAATATATTTCTTTAATCACCATTTTTTTATATATTGCTATGTGGGGGTGGTTTTGAGGCATGTAGGTGCTCTTCTTCTTTAACTTATTTCTGTTATATTCCCCACTATCCTTGATGTTGTTAAATTGGATAGCTAAATTAATTTTTCTTAAGTACTTCTTAATCTCAATAATACTATCCACAACTTTGAATCGATTACTTGGGATAAATTTCATTCCTTTAGTAAAAAGGGTGAAAAATTCATCAGTAATTTCCATATTGGTGTAATTAAAAATATTAAACTCATTCTTACTAACTACAATTTCTTTAATACTCTTAGCATCTACATCTGTATCATTAATTTCATTAGAATTTACACTACTATTGTTGGAACAGTCATCATGACTTAATAATTGTAGTAATTCTCCCTCCCCTTTGGATGGAATGTGCGTACCTGTCCCTCGTTTCCTCTGTTCTTTTTTTTTACGTTGTTAACAAAAAGTGGAATATTACGTGTATTTTATTAAATTAAAGCGTATTTGAACTATTTCCACAAGGCCCTGTCCTTAAAACTGGCATAACCAATGTTTACTGTTTCTCAGTTAGTGTGCTGTTTTTGGATTTTAACTATGGAGAAGAACATTTAGATTTATCTGTACATATATTTCCATTGATTTAGTTTTCCCTCAAGGTATGAATTTTTAACACACATTTTCATACACACATTTATATATATTTCATATATATATTTGTATATATGTATTTTTTTATGTATACATTATATATATATATATATATATATATATATATATATATATATATATATATATATATCCTTTATATTTTTATAATTAATTATATGACTGAAGTTATGGGTTTTTTTTAATTAATTGTTTTCAACGAAAACATTTCATTATTTTATTATTTTAAACTACTGATCAGGCAATTCGTTTTTTACAAATAATAGTATAGCATTTTATTCAAGTACATCCCCAGTGAATTTTAAATGAATAGAACGTATGTATTGGAACACAATGAGGTAATGAATATTCAGGTTCCTTTTAGTTTGTATAAATCAAATAGGTTGTTGAAATGTACAGTTTGAATGTAATTTGTATTTATTATGTATTTTATATCATATATAGACACTTGTTAAGTATTGCTTGAATGCAGTTTGGCGCCAAAAAAGATTTAAAAAGGTATAGTTAATTGATTAATTGATCCTGATGAAATCCACAGTATGGTGGATGAAAGCGCTTGATCAGCAACACGCTGGACTCTCCTTTATGCTCAGTTTATTGCTGGAAAGTTATTTTTTTCGCTTAGTAACATTGCTGTTACGAAGTCTATGTGTGTTATGTGCTTACAATAAAGGTCGTATTATTGTTTAACAGCGAGTTTTCCTTCTGGGTGGAACTGAATGTGATTCTTTGTGTGGGAAGCAGTGTTCTGTTTGCTAATGTATCATCACCAGTATGAACAGCAGTGTCCTCAGAGCTGAACACTGTAAAACATCCACTCCCAATGGGATCCCCCCTGTGAGGCCAAACACGGTTTTTACTTGAGTCATTGTGTCTTGTACATAGACTGCATTCATTTTTCCAATGTTTCTGGGATTTTGAACCACTACAGTACTACCCAGATCAGCTGTCTTGAGACCTTGTCATGTGCTTTCAAGTGTAGGAAGGGCTAGTTGGACTCTTTCCACATCTCCAGCTTCTTTTCAACTATCTGTCTCACTGTAAACATCAGGTCAGTTGTGCTGCATCCTGATCTGAATCTGAACTGCTCATCTCCCATCTTACATTGTACTACTCTGCATATCCATTTATCAGTAACCCTCTTCAGAACTTTCATGCATTGTGACAGGTGATTGATGTCTCTGTAATGCCCACAGTTGTGTATGTTGCATTTGCTCTTGTAAACTTGCACAAGTATATTTATTCTCCAGTCATCTGGGATATGCCTTTCTCTCCACACTGCTATGAGTACTGTCAGGTGTCATTTCTCCCCTGTGTCACCCAGCATCTTTATCATATCTGCTGTGACCTCATCTGAGCCTGCTGCCTTTCCTGACTTTATTTTCCTTAGCGCTATTCTTTCTTCTTCTAGGGTGGGCTGTTCTTCTGTCATCATAGTCTGTTCCTGTGGCAGTACGGCTTCTGTGGAGTTTTCTTTATTCAGAAGCTACTGGAAATACTCCTTCCATCTGCCTTTGATGTCCGAGGTATAGAATAAATTCCTCATCCATGTGAAGCAGAGTTCATCCCTGACCCTTTTCATAAGAAACCTTGATCTTTGAATGGGAAATCACAGATTCACCCCTGGTCTGGCCCCCATGTCTCCATGGATAGAAGTTGACAGAAAAATAAATGAATCCCTAACTATCATACTCCCCACATAACCCTTGGCTACCTCTTTACTAACATACCCTACTACAAACATGTCCACAGAACTCTGGGACAAAACTGTGTTGGGTTGCATGGCTAGGCTTGTGAAGACCCTGGTGGTCATTAGCGTAGCATGAACCTATGAACCTATGGAGCAGGTTGTTGCCGTATCCCTTATGAAGGCTGTCTGACTATCTTCATTATTTTTCTGCCTTTTATTTGTGGCACCTACTGAGTCTTTCCAGAAGATGGTTGGGTGTCCCAAATGAGCTATTCTTTGCTATTGCAATTCCTTTCTTAGCTTCTTTGTTAGCCAGCCAGTATTCCTTCTTAGCCTCGTCGGACATTTCTGTCTCTTACTTTTTCCTGCACTCCTTCTTTTTTTCATGACTTCCTGGACTTCTGCATTCCACCACCAGCTTTCCTTATGTACCTTATTTCCATACCTGGCTTGGCCAACTGTTCTGTAGTCCTAACACCTGCTATTTTGAGGTGCTTCCATTCTTCTTCCACTTCACTTATTTCCTCCTCTTCCTGGGGTGCTAGAGCCCTGAGTAATTCTTTCAACTGTTGTACTTTCTTTCCAGTCAACTTCCATGTCTTCAGCCTGGTCTCTGTTGACCTTAGAGCCTTCTCTGACCACTGCTTGCAGAAGAGTGTGGCAACTAGTGGTTTATGCTGTGGGCTGACTGTTTTGCTGGGGATGACTTTGTAATCATGCATTCTCCAGTACCTTTTCCTTACTAGGAGGAAGTCTCCCAAGTTGCATGTTGGTTACATCTTGTGACTGTAGCTTAGAATGGCCTCTCCTTCTTTATTTCTGTTACCCCACCCATGTGGACCCAGGCAGTCTTCATATCATGTTCTGTCTGTCCCGATATGTGCATTCAAGTCACCCATTATCAACACCAATTCATGTTGTCCTGCTTTATCTATTAGGTCCTGTAACTGCTGTCTGAATGTAGACTTTTCCTCACTATAGCAACTCCTGCTGTGGGACATAGATTCAGATCATGACTACTGTCCTATTATTACATTGCCATGAGATTGTCATTAATTCTGGTGATATCCCTCACTACCTTCTGAAGCCTTTCTCTCACCACATTACCCGCACCATTTTTAATCTGACTTTCTCTTGAGTAGTAGACTTTGGATCCAAAGCAGGCATATATACACACACACACACACACACACACACACACACACACACACACACACACACACACACACACAGTGATTACCTAACACTCACTTACCCTCAGTGGTCATCTAACACACACAAACACACACACACACACACACACACACACACACACACACACACACACACACACACACACACACACACACACACACACACACACACACACACACACACACACACACACACACACACACACACACACACACACACACACACACACACACACACACACACATTTAGTACTTTGTACATGGACTGGTAATGTGCAGTAGGTACAGCACTCTCACTTTCTCAGTGTAGATTCCCCCCATTGCAATGCATAGTTTCATGCCACTATTTATCAGTGTACACTTACACATTTTCTATACAGCTTTTTAGGGTAACTTGTGTAGTATGGGGTGTAGGACTTGTGTACTACGCAACTATCCTAAGTCAGCAACACAACAGGATACTTATGGGACTTCATTACCACAGAAGAATGCAAGTTCTATAATACTGAGACATTATTTTGGTAATCTACTGAAAACATGTCTTCTGTGTTAGGAACTGGTATGATTTTCTTTTCAAACTCTTATGTTTCAGTAAGAAATAGTCCACTCTGAGCATGTGAAAAGGTGGTAACCCTCTTGTAGACTCATCTCCAGACAGCTGCATTTAAATATGGTGTGGAAACTCTGCTCATTAGCCCAGAGTTGCACATTTAGGCATTAGAAGGCTTTGTGATGTGAGCAAACGTCCCACTGTGCAGGCTTGCATACAAGGCAACATGCCTGTGAATACAACATGTCTTTTTGTATGTGTAATCTGGGTGTAGCAAAATGCTACAAATGATTACTTATTTAGAGTTTTTTTTAATTTCTTTTGATAGGTAATTTTACTAAGCATCTAAATGAGGGTACTAGAAAATGTACTTAACCTTTAGCATATGCTTTTTTATCACATTTTATATTGTTTTGAGCCCTATGCCAGATGTTACAGATAAAGTGACATTGTATTTTTGAAGGAATTAAATGGTCATACTAATTTGCTTATTTGGTCTGTGCTGTCAGGACCTAATTTGCTTGCACCACACTACCAGAAACGTTTACAGTAGGATCACATCACAAAACCTGCAGAGATTATCTATGGAATATGCTGAATGCAAATAAAAAGTATTTTACAGGTTCATGGGTTCATACTAGGTAGGTGAATATTAGGCTATCTGCTCTGATGGGACATTCTAAGCCTAGCCATTTAGTCCATTTGGTATTAAAAATTACCCTGTCCTTTCCCAAATCTGTATCTATATACTACCCATAAGATAGTGATTATGTCTAGGGTCATGCCATACAGAATTTATAGGGACTGGGGGACAGAGAGATTTATGTGCTGCCCCTATCCATTAATAGGACAGGGGGCAGCCTTAGGGCAAATTTGCTATTGCCTATCCATAGATGCAAGTTGTATTGAATAATGATAAATATGAGCTTTATTTTACATGGAGGAAAATCTGCTCCAGAGAAGTGGTATTTCCTGAGAAATGTACCTGGCCCTCCATAGTGTTCTGTTAAAGTTGCAGACATGGATCAGGTCCCTGGATTGAGTATTTCTGGTACCCTTTGATTTGTAGATGTGCAATAGGTTCATAGGTTCATACTAGGCTATCTGCCCTAGGGCATTTACAAGCCTAGCCAGAGTGTGTTTGGCTTTCGCCACCCATTTTAAATTAATTTTGCTATGCCCTTTTTCGAGGTTAGTATACTGTGCCTCCATCTAACAGTGACACAGAAGTGATACCCGGGGTAAACCTACGATCTCCCATCCACTCATCAAGATTCCTCTTGAAGAGAGTCAATGAGGGACTCTGCCTAACCTGGACTGGGATTATATTCCAGAGTGAAGGGAGCCTCTGGGTTATGAATCTGTCCCTCCAGCATGTCCTATTTATTTCAGTGCTGAGGTTCAAGTCTCTTGAGCGTGTAGCTCGATGGGATTTGGATTTTCTGAGGTGCAGCATGTCCATTAATTCCGGGTTGGACATGGCTTTATATGTCAGGCACAGATCGCCTCTGAGTAGGTGGTATGCCACTGAGTAGAGTTGGAGTTTCTTTAACCGGGCAGCATATGGCATCTGTTTGAGCCCTATGATCCTCTTGGTGAGGTACTTTTGGGGTCTTTCCAGTTGCTACAGGTGTCTGGTAAGGTACATCCTGAAAGGGGCATTGTACTCAATTATGGGCCTGATGAGGGATGAGTAAAGAGGCACGATGACCTCCCCTGATCTAGATGTGAATCCCTTCATGATTAGGTGGGCTATATAAAATGTTTTTCTAACCACTTTGGCCAAGTGGTTGTCAAACGAGAGATTGTTATCAACTTGGGTCTCCAGGTCCCTAATTACTTCATCTGTACTTAATGGATTACCACCTATGTGGTAATTTGTGGGCAGTTTGTTTTTGCCAAAGGAGATGACTATACACATTTTGGCATTTAGCTTGAGGCCATGGCTCTGGCACCAGTTGTCTGTTTCTATGAGGCCCTTTTGGAGGATGCTTGTGTCAGCTGGAGAGTCGATTATGGTGCCCAGTTTGCAGCCATCTGTGTTGTCCTGTACCTCCAAGAAATATATACCGAACAAGAGAGGTCCCAGGAATGAGCCTTGTGGGATGCCATTTGTAACTGGTTTGGAGTCTGACATGGCTCCAGCAATTCTAACCATGTGGGTTCTGTCCTTGAGCCAGTTTGCAACCCATCTAGTGACATAGGGGTTTATATTTAAGCTGGTGAGCTTATCTATAATGCCCAAGTGGGGTATTGTATCGAAGGCTTTTGCGAGGTCCAGGTAGGCTGTGTGGACTACCTTCCCCTCGTCAATGGCCTTGGTGACTGTTTCAAAGAAATCAACCAGGTTTAAGAGGCAGGATCTGCCCTTAACAAAGCCGAACTGGGTAGGATCCAGTGTCTGTAGGTCCCCAATATCTTTATTTATGAGGTCCATGATGATCCTTTCCATAGCTTTGCAGACCAAGCTAGTTAGGCTTATGGGGTGATAGTTTCCAGGATCCGTTGAGGCACCACCTTTGTGGGGAGGGAACACTGTTGCTGTACGCCACTCTTTGGGGACATATCCTGTAGTAAGGCTGAGACTGAACAGTAGTTTTATGTTTGGGTTTAGCTCTTCTTGGAGTTCATGTAGGATGCAGACCGGGACACCGTCTGGTCCCATTGATGCTGTGTTTTTTGCTTTGGAGAGGGCAGCTCTTACCTGAGAATCTGAGATGTCAGGGGGCAGCACTCTGCTGGGATAAATATTTGCCCTTTTGGTGGGGAGGGGGGGAGAAGTTTGCTGAACCTGTCAGCTAGGATGTTGGCAATGTCTGTGGGTTTGGTGTATTTTTTGTCATTTTGGACTAATTCTGAGCATATCTGGGAATTCCCACCCAGGTTCCTAACATAACTAAAGAAAGCCTTGTGATTATCCATAGTGTCCTGTGCAATTTTTCTCTCAAAGCTGGCCTTAGACATTTTATGAGTGCCTGTAGTTTTTTTCTAATACTGATCAGAGATGCCTTCCCTTTTTGGGATTTTGCTCTATCATGTAGTAGCTTCCTCCTTCTATTGTATAGTTTGTTTATGGCTGGGGTCCACCAGATAGGACATCTACCTTTGGAGGATTGGGTCTTGGTTGTATTTGGGATTGCATGATCCATGCATTCCTGAAGGTGTTCATAGAATGCGTTTATAAAGGATTCTGTGGTCTGGGCCATATTTTCCACAGGCCCGGGGGCTTTGAAGGATTCCACCTCGGATTTGAGGAGTGTGAAATTTGCTTTAGAGAAGTTTTTCACTGTGGTTTTCATGGCAGGGGGTGGAGTCAGGATGTGAATATCCAGTGAGATTAGTTTATGGTCTGATCTTACCAGTGAGGGATACACTTCTGGTCTGGAGCATAGAGTCCCCATGTTGGTGATGATCAGGTCCAGTATGTTTTCCCTCTTGTGGGAGTGGTAACAAGTTGTTCCATAGCATTTGAGTTTATAAATTCTAGGAACCTTTGGGCTAGGGTGCTGGAGCTAGAGTAATGCTCCCAGTCTATGTTTGGGTAGTTGAAGTCACCCAATATAATGGTGTTTGGAGAGACCTTCATATTTTCCAGTGTTCTCAGGAAGGCTGAGTGGGGTTCCTGGGTTTGGGAGGGTGGTCTGTAGCAGGCTATAAACTGGAAGGCAGTTTTACCCACTGTTAGTTGCACATGGATAGTCTCTGATGCTTCGTGCTGTGCCACCAGCCTGGAGGTGTGGGTATCTTTGACGAATATTGATACTCCCCCTCCTTTTGTGGTACGGTCCAAGTTTTGGGGCCGAAAAGCATGATATGAGGTATAACCTGGTAGTGCTGGGGTGCTCTCGGGAGCCTTGAACCAGGTTTCTGTTACTGCACAGATATCGATGTTCTCCATGCTAAGGAGAGTTTCGAGTGCATGCATCTTGAGGTTTCGACTTCTGGCATTGAGTAGCATTACTCTTAGTTTCTTATCCCTTGTGATACCTATGGTTCTAATAGGTCCATGAATATTGTGTCAAAGGATACCTTATATGTTAGGCACAGGTCCCCTCTCAGTACTCTGTAAGAGACTGTATATAGCAACAATGCTTTAAGGAGTTCTGTGCAGGACACATTTTTTAAGACTTGTATTCTGTTTGTGAGAAACTTCTGAGGGTGTTTATGTTGTTGCATGTGCTTCTTCAGATGCATGCCAAAGGGGGCCTTATACTCAATGATTGACCTAATGAGGGCAGAGTAGAGGGGAACAATGACATCTTTGGATTTACAAATGATCCCTCTGCTTATAAGCTACACAGTATTGGAGGATAGGTCACTGTCCACATATGTTCCTAACTAATGAACAAGAGAGTCAACTCCCAGGGGCATATTTTTACTGTGTAGTTTTCAGTGGAAGTTGATTTTCCAAAGGATGTTACAATGCACTTTTTGGCATTTTGTTATAATCCATAACACTGGCACTAGTTATTTATTTGGGACAGGCCTTCCTGTAGGATGGCTGAGTAATTTTGGGATTTGATAACTGCTCCTGACTTGCTATCATCTGCAAACCTGGACAGCCAGCAACCCTTGGTGTTAGCCACTACCTTTCAGAGGTAGATGCCAAACCGGAGATTTTCCAGCACTGAGCCCCGTGGGACTCCACTGATGACTGGTCTTTAGGTGGCAGTAGAATCTCCTATGTACTTTATTGAGATTCTCCACTATGCCTGACTGGGTGATTATGTCAAAAGCTTTAGTCAGATCTACATATGTGGTGTGTACCATCTTACCTTCATCCATTGCTTTGGGGACTTTATAGAAGAAGTCCATAAAGTTGAGTAAGCATGACCTAGCTTTGACAAAACCAGACTGGGATGGAACCAGTGTTTGGAGGTTCCAAACGCCCTTACTGATTAATTCCATGTTACATCTTTCCATGGCTTAATATGAGGCTGGTCAGAGTTATAGGTAGGTATTTACCCATGTCAGTTTAAGGACTTCCCTTGTGCAGTAGTTTAACCATTGCCGTGTCCACCACTGTCTAAGCCTGTGTGGAGGCTGAGGTTGAACAATGTCACTAGGGGCATAGATTGGACATTCTTCATGCTATTTAAGATACATCCTGGGGTACATTCAGGACCCATTAATGCAGTATTTTTGGCCTTAGATAGAGCTTTCAAGACTTGGTCCTCCATAATAGAGGGAGGTGTTTCAGTTTCTGGTATTTCTTCTACGATAGTAGGTGGTGACAGAAGGGCAGCAAAGTTGGAACTGAGTTTATCAGCCAGCAAGTTGGCTATATCTTCAGCTTCAGTGTAAGTGATATAATTCATAATACATTCAATGTATTGTGTAGAGCTATTGAGATTGAAAGCACAGCTAAGGAAGGCATTGTTTGTATCCTTTGCTTGGGTAGTAATTTTTGCCTCAAACATAGCTTTGGAGGTTTTACTTAAGCTGTTGATTTGCTAAATTATTTTAATAATGGGGTCTCTAGTATGCTGGGTATTACTGTTCTTATTTATGGCTGATTTATTTTTTCTATAAAGCTTATTTATACCGTGGTCCCACTAGAGATGTTTGGTTTTGGGTTTGCCCTGCACTTGATCCTACAGGGTAGAACTGCTTCAATGCACAAGTTGATATGTTAGTAAAAGATAGGCGTGTACATTTCTGTATAGTCAGTGGAATTTTCTGGGTTTGGGGAGGATTTAAAACTTGCCAGGGCATCACTTAGAAGTTGGAAGTCTGCCTTGGAGAAATGTCTAAAGGTACCAGGGATAGCTGGGGTCCCAGGTTTCACTTTTATGTTGAGGGAACCAGTTTATGGTCTGACTTGTCAAGTGATGGTGATATGCAAGGGATGGAGCAGGATTCCCTTATATTAGCATAGCCAAGGTCCCGGATGTTGTTTCCCCTAGTGGGTACTCGGCTTAGTTATTTCAGAACATTTGTATTTTCAAATGTCTTGTTTGTGTACTAGTGGTAGTGCAGCTGTCCCAGTCTATAGGTGGATAGTTAATATCACTCAGGAAAGTGATATTAGGTTTAATGCTGGGTGACCTGAGCTCCTATAAATAAGTGTTATGGTTATCTTGGATCATACCTGGTGATACATAGTTAGCTTGAAAGTGGTAGCAGACTTTACTAATGGTGAGATAGATATGAAGGAGGTCTAATGCATTCTGCTGCTTGACCAGCCTTAATGTGAGTCTCTTCTGGATGAACACTTGGGATATAGGAAATATTATATTGAGTGGATAAATTAAATATTATTAGATTCTAGAACATTTAAAGTAGTAGAAAACTCATCTGTTACTTATATTATACATAAGGTTAAAAGTTTCTGATAGGAATATATGATTGATAATTGTATCACCTTAGATAAGTACAATTATATGTATATTTCCAATCCCATCATACCAGTTGTTTATGGTTTACCCAAAGTTAATAAAAATGAGACCAAGCCCCCAATGTAGTGGCTGATTTAAATGTGTTGATTGCACTGCAGTCTTGCACAGCCAGAATACTCTCCTTTTGTTTAAACCATGTCTCAGTCTCTACAGAAACATCAACATTCTCCAGGGTAAGAAGGGCTTGTAGGGGCAGTCACTGTACAGACATCTACATTC
Source organism: Protopterus annectens (assembly GCF_019279795.1). Classification (NCBI taxonomy): domain Eukaryota; kingdom Metazoa; phylum Chordata; order Ceratodontiformes; family Protopteridae; genus Protopterus; species Protopterus annectens. Next base: position 46,363,845 of record NC_056750.1, read on the forward strand.
CCCTGGATGAGGAGGGCTTGTAGGGACAGTCATTGCACAGACATCAACATTCTCCAGGGTGAAGAGGTCTTCTAGAGACAGTCACTGCACAGACATCAACATTCTACAGGCTGAGATAGTCTGATAGTGAGAGTCAGTGCACAGACATCAATAATCAACAGGATGAGGAGGGCTGGTGTGGAGAGTCACTGCACAGCATCAGCATACTCCAGGGTGAGGTGGTCTTGTAGCGAGAGTCACTGCACAGACATCAACATTCTCCAGGGTGAGGAGGGCTTGTAGAGACAGTCACTGCATAGATATCAACATTCTCCAGGGTGAGCAGGGTTTGCAGGGACAGTCATTGCACAGACATTAAAACTGTCCAAGGTGAGCAGGGCTTGCATGGATAGTCACTGCACAGACATCAACATTCTCCAGGGTGAGGAAGGGCTTTTAGGGACAGTCACTGCAATGACATGAATGTTCTCTATGGTGAGGATGACTTGTAGGGACAGTTACTGTACAGACATCAACATTCTGCAGGGTGAGGAGGTCTTCAACGGCAGTCACTACACAGACATCAACATTCATCAGGGTGAGGATAACTTATAGGGAGAGTCACTGCAGAGACATCAACATTCTCCAGGGTGGGAATGGCTTTGAAAGTAAAGGTCATATATTTCTTGTTCACTCAGTATATAAAAAGCTTTTACTGTAGGAGTATTAATGGATAGAAGTGTACTAGCCCCTTTTTAAAACATTATTAATACAGGAATCCTTTTTTAAAAGCAGTTCCAAGTCTAAGTTCCTAAGAAACATACATAATTCAGTTAAAGAATCATTTAAAGTACTTTCTGTTGATGGAGAGATATATGACCTTTGGATCTTATTCACTGTCAACAAAAAGGAAGTAAATATTTTAATTTGAATTCTGAAGAAAGACATTATTTACAGAAACTATGTAGTTTGGATGATATAGGATAAAGCAGGCAATAAATGTAGCAAAACAGTTATAATGAACAGGAAATAATATAGTGAGTGGATGAATTAAATATTAGATTCTAGAACATTTAAAGTAGTAGATAACTCATTTGCTACTTCTGTTATACATAAGGTTAAAAGTTTCTGATAGGAAGATATGATTGATAATTGTATCACCTTAGATAAGTACAATTATATGTATATTTCCTATCCCATCATACCAGTTGTTTATGGTTTACCCAAAGTTCATAAAAATGAGACCAAGCCCCCAATGTAGTGGCTGATTTAAATGTGTGGATGACACTGCAGTCGTGCACAGCCAGAATACTCTCCTTTTGTTTAAACCATGTCTCAGTCTCTACAGAAACATGAACATTCTCCAGGGTAAGAAGGGCTTGTAGGGGCAGTCACTGTGCAGACATCTACATTCCCCTGGATGAGGAGGGCTTGTAGGGACAGTCATTGCACAGACATCAACATTCTCCAGGGTGAAGAGGTCTTCTAGAGACAGTCACTGCACAGACTTCAACATTCTACAGGCTGAGATAGTCTGATAGTGAGAGTCAGTGCACAGACATCAATAATCAACAGGATGAGGAGGGCTAGTGTGGAGAGTCACTGCACAGCATCAGCATACTCCAGGGTGAGGAGGTCTTATGGGGACAGTCACTGCACAGAAATCAACATTCTTCTGGGTGAGGAGGTCTTATAGGGAGAGTTACTGTACTGACATCAACATTCTCCAGGTTGAGGTGGTCTTCTAGGGACAGACACTGCACAGACATCAACATTCTCCAGGGAGAGGACGTCTGGCAGGGAGAGTCACTGCACAGATGTCAACATTCTTCAGGGCAGAAAGGTCTTATAGTGACAGTCACTGCACAAACATCAACATTCTTTAGGGAGAGGAGGTCTTGTAGAGAGAGTGACTGCACTGACATCAACATTCCCCAGGGTGAGGAGGTCTTGTAGGGACAGTACCTGCACAGACAGCAGCATTCTCCTGGGTGAGGTGGTCTTGTAGCGAGAGTCACTGCACAGACATCAACATTCTCCAGGGTGAGGAGGGCTTGTAGAGACAGTCACTGCATAGATATCAACATTCTCCAGGGTGAGCAGGGTTTGCAGGGACAGTCATTGCACAGACATTAAAACTGTCCAAGGTGAGCAGGGCTTGCATGGATAGTCACTGCACAGACATCAACATTCTCCAGGGTGAGGAGGGCTTGTAGAGACAGTCACTGCACAGACATCAACATTCTCCAGGGTGAGCAGGGTTTGCAGGGACAGTCATTGCACAGACATTAACATTGTCCAGGGTGAGCAGGGCTTGCATGGATAGTCACTTCACAGACATCAACATTCTGCAGGGTTAGGATGGCTTTTAGTGACAGTCACTGTACAGACATCAACATTCTCCAGGGTTAGGATGGCTTTTAGTGATGGTCACTGTACAGACATCAACATTCTCCAAGGTAAGGGAGGGCTTTTAGGGACAGTCACTGCAATGACATGAATGTTCTCTATGGTGAGGATGACTTGTAGGGACAGTTACTGTACAGACATCAACATTCTGCAGGGTGAGGAGGTCTTCAACGGCAGTCACTACACAGACATCAACATTCACCAGGGTGAGGATAACTTATAGGGAGAGTCACTGCAGAGACATCAACATTCTCCAGGGTGGGAATGGCTTTGAAAGTAAAGGTCATATATTTCTTGTTCACTCAGTATATAAAAAGCTTTTACTGTAGGAGTATTAATGGATAGAAGTGTACTAGCCCCTTTTTAAAACATTATTAATACAGGAATCCTTTTTTAAAAGCAGTTCCAAGTCTAAGTTCCTAAGAAACATACATAATTCAGTTAAAGAATCATTTAAAGTACTTTCTGTTGATGGAGAAATATATGACCTTTGGATCTTATTCACTGTCAACAAAAAGGAAGTAAATATTTTAATTTGAATTCTGAAGAAAGACATTATTTACAGAAACTATGTAGTTTGGATGATATAGGATAAAGCAGGCAATAAATGTAGCAAAACAGTTATAATGAACAGGAAATAATATAGTGAGTGGATGAATTAAATATTAGATTCTAGAACATTTAAAGTAGTAGATAACTCATTTGCAACTTCTGTTATACATAAGGTTAAAAGTTTCTGATAGGAATATATGATTGATAATTGTATCACCTTAGATAAGTACAATTATATGTACATTTCCTACCCCATCATACCAGTTGTTTATGGTTTACCCAAAGTTCATAAAAATGAGACCAAGCCCCCAAGGAGACCTATAGTTTCTGGCAAATGATGGACAGCCACTGCTGTTTACAGGTGCTTAGAAACATAATTATGTACTTTGCTACAGTTTAATAAAAGCTACATAAAAGACACCAATGATGTTTTGAGCTCATTGTTTAACTGGTATAGAAATAATACAAATAACGATTTACTGGTTATGGAATCCCTTCTATTAGAGAAATGTTATGTGCGCACAGTAACTTTTCTGGAAAAAAATATTAAAATAATTTGTTCCATACTTGAGATTGTATGTTTTATCAGTAATATTTTATGTTCAGTGATGATTATTTTCATCAGCTATTGGGGACAGTGTTGGGCACACCAGTAACTAGCACATATGCAAACCTAGTACTGTTTAACTGGGAAGTAACATATATTTGATAACACTTCTTTCATGGACGAACATATTGTGTTCTATAAGGGTTTTGTTGATGATGTGTTTCTGGTGTGGAATAGTGATATAGACTCTTTACATATGTTTTCGGATAAGATACAACATACAACTGACTTCTTGATATTTGCTATGAAATATTCTGATATTAATATTAATTACTTAGATATCAATTTGACTTTTGGTAATGGTAGATTTAATACTAATATACATAAAAAAAAGTCCAAACTACAAGGTATCTATACTCAGTGTCAGGTCAATTACTGAGTGCCAACAGGTGAAGTGTGGATGACAAATGGTTTAAAGATGAGATGGAACTTATAGCAAATTACTTTTATACTAGGGGTTATAGTGAAAAACTAGTAAAGAACAACATGGAACTTGTTTTATTTGTTACACTTTTCTCCAAATGTAATGATAGCTGACTATACAATAGACATAAAGAGAGAAAAATGAGGTATATAACTAAACATAATCATCATATTGTTTCAGTAAAGAAAATTATTGAAAAGAAGTGGGCTATTTTGAGATCAAATGCTGAAGTTCAGAAAATAATAGGTGATAAACCAAACTTTATTTAAGGAAAGCAAGAAATCTTAAACAGCAATTATGCTATAAAGATCTACCAAGTACTGTAATGAGGAATATATCTAAGAAATATGGAACTGTGCCTTGCTTTAACTGTGTCTACTGTAAGTTTATAAATCAAGATATTAATTTTGTACATCCTATCACTAAGAATGGTTTTAAATTCAAAGTATCAGCAACTTATCATACAGAAAATGTAATATATCTTGCTAACTGTGTATTACTGCAGAGTGTTTATGAATATATGTGGGGATGACTTTTTAAATATTATGGAAATAGCAGAATACAGGGGGAGCAACTACTTTACAGCAGATATGCCACCTGGTCTAAATATTATGAATGGTATTAAACCTGTTTTAAAGTTAAAACAATGCACTATTTAAATTATTTAAATTTATTTATATTTTTAAATTGATTGTCTGAGCAAGATGCAAGGTGATTAGCTATTTAATTTTCCAGTGATATATATCATGTGATTTTTTAAATTGATTTTATCTGGCTGCTTAACATTTAAATTGAGATGCATTATAGATGAATTGTTTGATACATTGAGAAAAAAATATGGGGGAATTTAATAAAGACTACGTGGACTTTTTTCTGTGTAGGCATAGTGGCATGGGGCTTACATGGAAGTAAGCAGTTGTGTGATCCAGTAAACAGAGCTGAGGGGCGAGCACGAGTGTGCAAACATGGAAGTGTATATGGCATGCAAATCACCTCATAAGCAGATGAAATGCATGCAAATGAGGCAGGTAGAGTGATCCAGCAAGCAGATAGGTATTCATGCAGACCCTGTGTTGGTGTCCATAATGCACATGGAAAAATTCCATGTAGAGGATTTACAAATGACAAAGAGGGCTGTAAAAGTGCACTTACAGTGGCAGAAATAGTATAGAGGACACAGATATGTACAAGAGTAAGCACTGTGTGTCCAAAACCATACAGAAAATAATGTAAAATAAGTTTATTTTTTTTTAATAATGGCGCAGTGGTGCAGGGGTAGCGTTGTTGCCTCACAGCAAGAGGTTCTCCCGTTCGATTCTCAGCTGGGTACCTTCTGTGTGGAGTCTGCATGTCCTTCCTGTGTTTGTGTGGGTTTCCTCCGAGTGTTCTGATTTCTTCCCACGTTACAAAGAAATGTGTCTGGAGCATTTCTCCCCAGGCCTCTGCTGAAAATTGACTTTGTTCCAAGTCGGACTTTCCCAGTTAACAAATGTTAAATAAATAAATACATAAATACATAAACAATACCCTAGTTATGTTTGCATAGCATGTTGCAGTGTGCAAACATGTCGTTATGGAAAAAAAAAAATGAAAACATTTTAAAAACAAAATTTGTGAGTATGTAACAGTAATGTGTTATAGGACCCTGTGTGGAGTATGTACAATGTGGGACTGCTGTGGCTGCTAAAGAGGCAGGGCCTGAAACCATGTAGTTTCCAGGTACTTTGCATGGATCTGTATGCAAATGAGCTGATGTTACTGAATAGCACAAATGGATATCTGTATCCGCAAATCATATCCATGGTGGGACAGAACCATGTTGGTGTCCACAGAAGATATAGCGGACATCCAAAGGGGGTGTGTCCACAAACATTTAAGCACATTGGAGCTCAGTGACACCTGTTTGCACTGCTCACCACTCTACTGAGCAGGGGTTCGAGTCTGGTGACTGTTAAACTTTGTTTATCTTTGGGCGTGTGTTTCAGTGGGTTTCATTTTCAGCTTTGGAGGTTTTACTTAAGCTGCTGATTTGCTAAATTATTTTAATGATGGGGTCTCTAGTATGCTGGGTATTACTGTTCTTATTTATGGCCGGATTTTTTTTTTTTTTGTTATAAAGCTTATTTATACTGTGGTCCCACTAGGGAGGTTTGGTTTTGGGTTTGCCCTGCACTCGATCCTACAGGGTAGAACTGCTTCAATGCACAGGTTGACATGTTAGTATAAGATATAGGAGTGTACATTTCTGCATAGTCAGTGGAATTTTCTGGGTTTGGAGAGGATTTAAAACTTGCCAGGGCATCACTTAGAAGTTGGAAGTCTGCCTTGGAAAAATGTCTAAAGGTACCAGGGATAGATAGGGTCCCAAGTTTCACTTTTATGTTGAGGGAACCAGTTTATGGTCTGACCTGTCAAGTGATGGTGATATGCATGGGATTGAGCAGGATTCCCTTATATTAGGGTAGCCAAGGTCCCAGATGTTGTTTCCCCTAGTGGGTACTCGGCTTAGTTATTTCAGAACATTTGTATTTTCAAATGTTTTGTTTGTGTACTAGTGGTAGTGCAGGTGTCCCAGTCTATAGGTGGATAGTTAATATCACTCAGGAAAGTGATATTAGGTTTAATGCTGGGTGACCTGAGCTCCTATAAATAAGTGTTATGGTTATCTTGGATCATACCTGGTGATACATAGTTAGCTTGAAAGTGGTAATGGACTTTACTAATGGTGAGATAGATATGAAGGAGGTCTAATGCATTCTGCTGCTTGACCAGTCTTAATTTGAGTCTTTTCTGGATGAACACTTGAGATACAGGAAATATTATATTGAATGGATGAATTAAATATTATTAGATTCTAAAAAATTTAAAGTAGTAGATAACTCATTTATTACTTCTGTTATACATAAGGTTAAAAGTTTCTTATGGGAATATATTCCTGATAATTGTGTCACCTTAGATAAGTACAATTATATGTACATTTCTCATCCCATCATACCAGTTGTTTATGGTTTACCCAAAGTTCATAAAAATGAGATCAAGCCCCCAATGTAGTGGCTGATCTAAATGTGCAGATGGCACTGCAGTATGACACAGCCAGAATACTCTCCTTTGGTTTAAACCATGTCTCAGTCTCAACAGAAACATCAACATTCTCCAAGGTAAGACGGGCTTGTAGGGACAGTCACTGTACAGACATCAACATTCTCTAGGGTGAAGAGGTCTTCTAGAGACAGTCAGTGCACAGACATCAACATTTTGTGGGCTGAGATGGTCTGATAGTGAGAGTCAGTGCATAGACATCAATAATCAACAGGATGAGGAGGGCTGGTGTGGAGAGTCACTGCACAGCATCAGCATACTCCAGGGTGAGGAGGTCTTATGGGGACAGTCACTGCACAGAAATCAACATTCTCCTGGGTGAGGAGGTCTTGTAGGGAGAGTTACTGTACTGACATCAACATTCTCCAGGTTGAGGTGGTCTTCTAGAGACAGACACTGCACAGACATCAACATTCTTGAGGGAGAAGACGTCTGGCAGGGAAAGTCACTGCACAGATGTCAACAATCTTCAGGGCAGGAAGGTCTTATACTGACAGTCACTGCACAAACATCAACATTCTCCATGGTGAGGAGGTCTTGTAGGGACAGACCCTGCACAGACAGCAGCATTCTCCTGGGACAGGACATCTGGTAGGGAGAGTCACTGCACAGATGTCAACATTCTTCAGGGCAGGAAAGTCTTATAGTGACAGTCACTGCACAAACATCAACATTCTCCAGGGTGAGGAGGTCTTGTAGAGAGAGTGATTGCACTGACATCAACATTCCCCAGGGTGAGGAGTTCTTGTAGAGAGAGTGACTGCACTGACATCAACATTCTCTAGCGTGAGGAGGTCTTGTAGGGACAGTCTCTGCACAGACAGCAGCATTCTCCTGGGAGAGGTGGTCTTGTAGCAAGAGTCACTGCACAGACATCAACATTCTCCAGGGTAAGGAGGGCTTGTAGAGACAGTCACTGCGTAGATATCAACATTCTCCAGGATGAGCAGGGTTTGCAGGGACACTCATTGCACAGACATTAACATTGTCCAGGGTTAGCAGGGCTTGCATGGATAGTCACTGCACAGACAACAACATTCTCCAGGGTGAGGAAGGCTTGTAGAGAGAGTCACTGCACAGCCTTCAACTTACTCCAGAGTGAGGAAGGCTTCTGGGGACAGTCACTACACAGATGTTAACATTCTGAAGGGTGAGGTGGGCTTTGAGGGACATTCACCATAGAGACATCAACATTTTCCAAGGTGAGGCGGGCTTGTAAGAAGAGTCACTGCACAGACATCAACAATCTCCAAGGTTAGGATGGCATTTAGTGACGGTCACTGTACAGATATCAGCATTTTCCAAGGTGAGGAAGGGCTTTTAGGGACAGTCACTGCACTGACATGAACATTCTCCATGGTGAGGAGGTCTTGCAGGGACAGTTACTGGACAGACATCTACATTCTGCAGGTTGAGGAGGTTTTTTAGGGACAGTCACTACACAGAAATCAACATTCACCAGGGTGAGGAGAACTTATAGGGAGAGTCACTGCAGAGACATCAACATTCTCCAGGGTGGGAATGGCTTTGAAAGTAAAGGTCATATATCTCTTGTTCACACAATATATAAAAAGCTTTTACCGTAGGTGTATTAATGGGTAGAAATGTACAAGCCCTTTTTAAAACGTTATTATCGATACAGGAATTCTTTTTAAAAAGCAGTTTCAAGTCTAAGTTCCTATGAAACATACCTAGTTCAGTTAAAGAATCATTTAAAGTGCTATCTGTTGATGGAGAGATATATGACCTTTGTATCTTATCCACTGTCAACAAAAAGGAAGTAAATATTTTAATTTGAATTCTGAAGAAAGACATTATTTACATAAACTATGTAGTTTGGATGATATAGTGATAAAGCAGGCAATAAATGTAGCAAAACAGTTATAATGAACAGAAAATATTATATTGAGTGGATGAGTTAAATATTATTAGATTCCAGAACATTCAAAGTAGTAGATAACTCATTTGCTACTTCTATTATACATAAGGTTAAAGGTTTCTTATAGGAATATATGATTGATAATTGTATCACCTTAGATAAGTACAATTATATGTATATTTCCCACCCCATCATACCAGTTGTTTATGGTTTACCCAAAGTTCATAAAAATGAGACTAAGCCCCCAATGACACCTGTAGTTTCTGGCAACTGATGGACAACCACTGCTATTTCCAGGTACTTAGAAACACAATTATGTACTTTGCTACAGTTTAATAAAAGCTACATGAAAGACACCAATGATGTTTTGAGCTCATTGTTTAACTGGTTTAGAAATTATTTATTTTATTTATTTATTTTACATTTGTTGACCGGGCTAGTCTAGCTGGATACATGTCCATTTTCAGTAGAGGCCCGGGGAGAAAAGCTCCACAATAAAAATGGATTAGTAAAATCAAGTATGTTATACATTCAAATAAGAAATATTATACAAAGAAAAAACTGGTTCATAAGTATTAGTGGCAAAAATACTTTACAATACTGAGAATCAGCAAGCAAAAATTTTTTTTTTTTTTTTTTTTTTTTTTTTTTTAGGGAGAATATAAGGGTGAGAAAATAGAGAATAGAAAATTTTAGTCAAGGTTTGTAAAGGACAGAGCTAATAAGAATTAAGCACAGGATTTAGCTGATTTTTGAAGGTTCAAACACTAATACTATACTATAATGATTTACTTCTGGTTACATTACACATTAAATCTTTATTTATGGTCATACCCAATGATTATGGAATCCCTTCTGTTAGAGAAAGGTTATGTGCACACAGTAACTTTTCTGGAAAAAAATATTAAAATAATTTGTTCCATGCTTGAGATTGTATGTTTTATCAGTAATATTTTATGTTCAATGATGATTATTTTCATCAGCTATTAGGGACAGTGATGGGCACACCAGTAACTAGCACATATGCAAACCTAGTACTGTTTTACTGGGAAGAAACATATATTTGATAACACTTCTTTCATGGATGAACATATTGTGTTCTATAAGTGTTTTGTTGATGATGTGTTTCTGGTGTGGAATGGTGATATAGACCCTTTACATATGTTTTCGGATAAGATACAACATACAACTGACTTCTTGATATTTGCTATGAAATATTCTGATATTAATATTAATTACTTAGATATCAATTTGACTTTTGGTAATGGTAGACTTAATACTAATATACATAAAAAAGAAGTTCAAACTATAAGGTATCTACACTCAGCATGCACCCCCCCAAAAAAAAAAAAAAAATATATATATATATATATATATATATATATATATATATATATATATATATATATATATATATACTGCAGTGTCAAGTCAATTACTGAGTGCCAGCAGGTGAAGTATGGATGACAAATGGTTTAAAGATGATATGGAACTTATAGCAAATGACTTTTATACTAGGGGTTATAGTGAAAAACTACTAAAGAACAACATGAAACTTGTTATATTTGTTACACTTTTCTCCGATTGTAATGATAGCTGATTATACAATAGACATATGGAGAGAAAAATGAGGTATATTACTAAACATAATCATCATATTGTTTCAGTAAAGAAAATTATTGAAAGGAAGTGGGCTATTTTGAGATCAAATGCTGAAGTTCAGAAAATAATAGGTGATAAACCAAACTTTATTTTCTGGAAAGAAAGAAATCTTAAACAGCAATTATGCTATAAAGATCTACCAAGTACTGTAATGAGAAATATATCTAAGATATATGGAAATGTGCCTTGCTTTAACTTTGTCTACTGTAAGTTTATAAATCAAGATATTAATTTTGTACATCCTATCACTAAGAATGATTTTATATTCAAAGTATCAGCAACTTATCATACAGAAAATGTAATATATCTTGCTAACTGTGTATTATTGCAAAGTGTTTATGAATATATGAGGGGATGACATTTTAAATATTATGGAACTAGCAGAATACAGGTGGAACAACTACTTTCCAGCAGATATGTCACCTGGTCTAAATATTATGAACGATATTAAACCTGTTTAAAGTTAAAACAATGCACTATTTAAATTATTTTAATTTATTTCTATTACTTAAGTTGATTGTCTGAGCAACATGCAGTATAATTAGCTATTTAATTTTCCAATGATATATATCATGTGATTTTTTAAATTGATTTTATCTGGCTGCCTAACATTTAAATTGAGATGCATTATAGATGAATTCTTTGATACATTGAGAAAAAATATGGGGGAATTTAATAATGACTACATGGACTTTTTTCTGTGTAGGCATAGTGGCATGGTGCTTACATGGAAGTAAGCAGTTGTGCGATCCAGTAAACAGAGCTGAGGGGCGTGCACAAGTATGCGAACATGGAAGTATCTATGGCATACAAATCGCCTCATAAGCAGGTGAAATGCATGCAAATGAGGCAGGTAGAGTGATCCAGCAAGCAGATAGGTATTCATGTAGTCCATGTGTTGCTGTCCATAATGTACACAGAATAATTCCATTTAGAGGATGTATAAATAACAAAGGGGGGCTGTAAAAATGCACTTACAGTGGCAGAAATAGTATAGAGGACACAGATATGTGCAAAAGTAACCACTGTGTGTACAAAACCATTCAGAAAATAATGTAAAATTATTTCATTTTTTTTAATAGTGGTGCAGTGGTGCAGCAGTAGCATTACCTCACAGCAAGAGGTTCTCTGCTTCGATTCTCAGCTGGGGTACCTTCTGTGTGGAGTCTGCATGTCCTCCCTGTGTTTGTGTGGATTTCCTCCAGGGTTCAGTTTTCCTTCCACGTTACAAAGACATGTATCTGAAGCATTTCTCCCCAGGTCTCTGCTGAAAATTGGCTTTGTTCCAATTCGGGCTTTCTCAGTTAATAAATGTTAAATAAATAAATACATACGTAATACCCTGGTTATGTTTGCCTGGCATGCTGCAGTGCGGAAACATGTCGTTATGGAAAAAAAATAAGTAAATAGATTGTAAATACCAACATTTGTGTGTATGTAACAGTAATGCATTACAGGACCCTGTGTGGAGTATGTACAGTGTAGGAGTGCTGTGGTTGCTAAAGAGGCAGGGCCTAAAACCATGTAGTTTCCCGGTAATGTGCATGAATCTGTACGCAAATGAGCTGAGGTTACTAAATAGCACAAATGGGTATCTGTATCCGCAGATCCCATCCATGGTGGGCAGAACCATGTTATTGTCCACAGAAGAGATAGTGGACATCTAAAGCGGGTGTGTCCACAAACTTTTAAGCACATTGGAGCTCAGTGGCACCTGTTTGCATGGCTCATCACTCTGCTGAGCAGGGATGTGAGTCCAGTGACTGTTAAACTTTGTTTATCTTCGGGTGTGTGTTTCAGTGGGTTTCAGCATGTTTGTGCAGTGTGCAGCCATGCTGAGCATGACCTTCCATGGGGGTATGTCTGCTGACTGCTAAGCCTTGTTTATCTGTGTGGTACAGTTTGCATGGCATGCCACAGTGCTCAGCAAGGAAGGATCTCAAAAAAAATTGTCTGAGAAAGCCAATGATATCTTAAGTACTGATTAGCCCTGTTTCACTTAAACTAGGGCCATTATACCCTTAATGATGCACTTGGTAAGTGGAATGCATCATAAGTAGACAATCACACATGCTGCACCTACAGCAGAGCACCATAAAGGTTGCATACACCCTATAATCTGATTTTCCCCGATACTCTGCACCATTGGAGTACAGACTTGGGAATTTTAACCTGGAGGATGCTACCGGCTACTGGAGGTCTGCTACATATGTATGTGCTTGATGCTGAGGTCAATGCAGCTGCTGCTGATGCTGACTATAAGCCTAGGCAGAGAAGGAGAAAAGTGTTCAGGTCCAGGGTTACCTATCAGTAGCTACATGAGCTGGAGACTGTAGAGGGCTACAGGGTGGACAGGGACATACTACAAGAACTCACTGAGATCTGCCGACCACAACTCAGATCCAGAGCCAACAGAGAGGAATCCATCCCACTGGAGACAAAGGTATGTGTAGCCCTTAGGATACTAGCTACAGATACTTTCCAAAGACCAACTGGGGACATGATGGGGTCTCACAGGCATCTGTTTTCAGGATACTCCACCATTTTCCTGGATGTCATGCTACTACATGCCAGTGAGCACATTTATCTTCCCCACACCCCCTGAGGAGAGGGCCAGCAGTATGCAACTCTTCTACTATGTAGCATACTACCCTGAGGCACTGGGTGCCATAGACTATACTCATGTACACATCATGGTACCACTCAGTGAAGAGGGTAAAATCTACATCAACCGCAAGGGGTACCAGCCATCAACTGCCAGGTTGTGTACAATGACCAGGGCATTAACATGAATGTGTGTGCTGGCAGCCCTGGCAGTTATCACACCTCCCACATCTGGCACTTATCACAGCTGTACCAGATGTTTGCTAGGGGGGACATGCCACATGGCCATTTACTTGGGGATGTTGGCTGCACAGTGGAACTGTGGATGATGACACCCATTAGAAATGCATACACACCCACTAAAGAACCCCATAATGAGGCACATGCACAAATCAGGAACATCATTCAGCATGTGTTTGGGCTGTTGAAGTCACGTTTCCGGTGCCTCAATATATCTGGTGAAGCCTTGCAGTACTCTCCACCCGTATGTGCACAGATGTACACAGTATGTGCTATGCTACACAATATAATCCTGTGGAGACAGCTGCAGCAGGATCAGCAAAAGGAAGGGATACACAGCCCCTCACCAGTGCCTAGGTCACCACAGCCATGCACACAGGGGGCTTGGAGGAGGAACCCCCTGAGGCTGTCCCTTTAGGCAGACATAGGCGTGCCCAATATGCCCTGGCCTTGGCCAAGAGACAACGCATAGCACATGCACTAACAGCCTATGGCCCTAGGGACTGCCACCTTACTCTGACTCACATACATATTAGTAAAAATGATGCCAGCCAGCCCACACAACCTGTACCTCACCATGTATTGGCTGTGGACTGCATGCATCAGACAAAGTCAGCCCCAAACTGCAGGTCTGTCAACTGCTGCTTTCACAAGTTAAGTCATTCTCCTGTACACCACTTCTAAGGGGTACTACAATATGGTGGCATATGTATGGACCTGCCACATGTATGCAAGGGAATATAGTGGGCTATATATAGTGTACTACTGGGCTACTTGCAGAGATCTATAGTGGGATACTGGGCTACTTGTACATAACTAACAGCCACTTGGGACAACAGGTACTCTGTTCAGTAGTATGTGCCCCATAATATCCACTAGGCCACATGGCCGGAAACTCCACAGCAGTATTCCAGGGAGATGCCAAAGAGTGTTGTCATGGGACAGTCACACCACTGTCTGTGCCACCAGAGCACAAGTTGGTCATTCCCCACCCCAAACACATCAGTGTTTCCATACAACTGCTGTAACAGTAAGTCTGCAATGATATCCCAGCAGGCCAGACAATTCCTCTATCTTATCCAACACAGAATACCCGACCAGTCCAAAACACAGGAACTCGCCCAGATAGAAAACAATTTTATTTATATGAACACAGACAAATTGACCTAGGTTTCGTCTTACTAGGTTCATACTTACTTCATACTAGGCTAACTGCCCTTGCGAGCCATTTTAAGCCTGGCCAATTATCCTTTGTGAGACTCAAACCCTGTACCTTGTGTTTGTAAGGCAAACACCTTAACCATTAGGCCACCCAGACTTCATCAGAACGAAACTTTTCAAAACTCCCACTTCCTTTTATACCACTCCTAAGCTAATTAACCAATTACACCTTTAAAATATTAAAGAAACATGCCCTTCAAATCTTACACATCACATATAGCTGAATACTTTTCTATATAATGTTAATTAAACACCTATTTATAAAAAACATTTACATTTCTATAAATATACATTACATAAATACAGCTAAAATTCGTGAATAAAAAACATAAGTTAAAAACATGAAATATTAAATAAATATATATTAATCCCTAAAATAATATACAAAAAGTCTATATATATTGGTTCACTATAACATTGGTATAGCTGAAAAATTAAACTAATATATGCCTTAGTTTTAATAAAGGGGCTATACTAATGTTGCCGTTAATGCCCGGAAAAGTAGTGGCATCTAACCTTATTTGCCACTTCATTTCGCAAATAACTAAATGAACATCCAGGATATGCCCTTGATTATCCTTAGTAATTTGTTGAATAACACAAAATTGGAATTCATGACCTGGATGTTGTTTGATATGTTTTGCCAGTGCATTGGTGTTCTTCATATGTCTAATATCCAACATATGCTCACCGACCCTTTCCCTAAGGGTACGGCACGTTTTTCCTATATAGAATACAGAACACCGGTTGCACCTAGCTAAATATACCACATTTCTGCTATAACAATTAAAGTGCCCTTTAATATATATAACTTATTTGCCTAACTTGATCTTATTTCCTGTACTGAAAATATATTTGCATTTGGTACACCTGCCGCACTTAAAATTCCCAACTGGCCTACATGAATTAGGAATTTGTGATTGGTTACTACCCTCTAAAAGATTTTTGAAGGATCTATCCTTCCTATATACATTTTTACGGGGAGCCCTTAATTTATTATGCACATTGGTATCCAATTTCAAGAGTTCCCAATTCCTACGTATTATTTTAACAATAAATTCTGCATCACAATTATAGGTAGTAATAAAATACAAACATTCCCCTCTATCATTCTTTCTTGCTTCTACATTACCAAATAATGATTCCCCATCTTCCATATTATATTTTAAAATGGGCTGATAAACTCCTCCATTTC
This sequence comes from Protopterus annectens, assembly GCF_019279795.1. Taxonomy (NCBI): domain Eukaryota; kingdom Metazoa; phylum Chordata; order Ceratodontiformes; family Protopteridae; genus Protopterus; species Protopterus annectens. Next base: position 46,379,716 of record NC_056750.1, read on the forward strand.
TTTTGGATGTAATTTCAACCTTGATGGCATGCACCAAAGTCTCTGGATATCCTCTTTTAATAAACATCCCTGTGATAAATTCTAATTCCTTTTCAAATTCCTCATAATTGTTAACCATTCTAGCAACTCTAACCATTTGACCTTTAACTATAGCCCTTTTCTGGTGGCTAGGGTGCCAGCTTTGATAATTTAAATAGGAATTTGAAAAGGTAGCTTTTCTATAAATATTAGAGGAGAGACTCCTCCTATCATTGTTTACCACTAAATGGACATCTAAATAACTTATTTCTGTACTATTATATACAGAGGTAATTTTTTAAAAAATAACCGTATTATTTATAAACTCCAAAAATAACTCAAGATTTTCAACGCCACCATCCCAAACTATAAAAATATCATCCAAAAACCGCATGTATTTCTGAATGTATTGATTGTACTCACTCTGAAATACATATTCCTGTTCCCAGAAAGACATTACATAGTTAGTATAAATGGGGGCACAAGCCGCCCCCATTGCTACTCCAGTAGTCTGTTTGTAATAACTACCCTCAAAAAACAAAAAAGTTGTTATTTAAAACAATATCCATAAGGGATACAAATACATTTATTTGATCCTGTTCAAATTTGAATAAAATTGAATTTCCAACTGAATTCCAATTGAATAAAATTTGATTTCCAACATGAAGCAAATAGCATTGGTTCGGGTTTAAGAACCAACTTAACTTTAGCAGAGCGACTAAAAAACTTTGAAAAAAAGTTATACACTATGAAAAAGTTACAGTTGGAAAATGGATATCTGATTAGGAATATAGAGCTGAAAATAGTACCCTGTGGGTTGCGGTCATGGAGATATCCCAGTGGTATAACTGGTAATGAAGAAATGATTCGGGAAGTGCATAAATTATTTGATAGAACTGGGTTAGAACTAATGAGAATTATGATAAAGCACAACGATGTAGTCATAGTTCGGTTGATGGGTGAACTGGAGCAGGACAACGATATTATATTAAATGACCTGAACTTTGAATACTACTTAACTAATTTTCAAAATATTTTAAATACTGTTGAAAATGAGTGTCAAATAATATTTCAGAGAAAATCACGTAAAATTCTAAGGAACACTGATGAATACCGCAATCAAAGGGTGTATCCCTTATCTAAAGGTAACCGTAATCACACAGAGTCGGCAGGTAATAGTAATGGCCAGAATGGAGAGGAAGTGATGTCACCACATAGGGATGCGCATTTCCAGCATGATGAACACCCTTTGGAGGAAGGTCCAAGGCAATCGGAACGGTTGTGCAACTGAGAAGGAAATTTTTCACAGCAGAGGAGAGAGGAAAGCAAGAGACATATGGAGCAGGGAGCCCAGCCAAAAAAGTAGGGATTCCCATAGAAACAACAAGAGGGTTATCGACAAGGCTGGAGGTAGAAGCCTCAGAGGAGAGCCTGTTATCGGTGGTTCAGCCGGAGAACTTGAATGTGGTTTGTAAAGGGAAGGAACAAGCCTTGAGCAGGAATAGTCAACGTTCATTTCAGTTTAAGTCGATTGAAGTTCCAATAGTTGTAATGAACAATGAAAGGGCTGATGAGTTCCTTGTTGGGGAAATGGCCAATCCACTACTACAGGTAAGTATATATCAGACTGTTGATACCCCAGGAGAGGGTGATGAAAGTATATTAACACATTCAGACTGGAGATATTGTACTGGTAAGGACTCTGAAGTGAATCATGGTCATAACGTGGTCAGTTTTGAGTTTGGAACAAACCCAACACAAATGACTTGTGGAGACACTGGAACGGTTTCTTTAAACAGTAAGGGGGATCAGTAATCAATGATAATAATTTTGAAGTCAATTTTGAAAACATGAATGAAATTTTAAACATCACCGGGTTCATTGACATTATGCAAGAGGGGAATTATGTTTCGGGCCCCAGTGAGCCTACTATTGTGTCTAATGGATATGGTGATTTTAAGGTATATAATTATTCCAATAAGGAGTTGAATATTAAGCATGCTGAATTATTATCAAAAGGTTTTACTTATGTTCCTGGTAGAAAAGGTAAAATAACAGATGTGCTTGTTGATTTAAAGCTGTTGACTAGGAAAATGAATATCAAGATGTGTTTTACACCAGATAGGGAACAATGTATTGGTGTATTAAAAAAACCTAGCAAATTTAACCCCTTAGTAAACAATACTGTGGCGTTGTTTGAGAAGGCTTGTGAATTAGAAATGAGGGAATATTTTATGAACAACAACAAAATAGGAAATAATTCATATAGTAATTTAACTGATGAAGAAGTAAATGTACTTCATGAGCTTATCACGGATAAGGGTATTCGTTTTATGAAGCCCGATAAGGGTAATGGAATAGTGGTCATGGACAAAAATGACTATTCAGACTATATGTTTGGGATGTTATCTGGGGAAGCCTATGAGGAGGTTACTTTAAATGAGATACATGTGGCTTACTCAAAGATAGATTTAATGATAGAGGATATGCTTTACCAAGGCCAGATAAATGAAATGGATTTTGAATATCTGAGAAATGAGTTTCCTGTTGTGTGTAATATTTTCAGCAGCCCCAAAATACACAAGGGTGTGAATAACATTTCATTCAGACCCATTGTTGATGGAAAAAGTAATAAAACCTTTTTATAAGTAAATATTTGGATTACCATCTTCAAGGGGGGCTAAAAAAAGTTTGACTATATTACCAAAGATTTGTGGCATTTCCTGTCTCAATTAAACGAAGTGAGAATTGACCCCTCCACTATATTCCTTACCATTGATGTATGTAATCTATATTCAGTGATTCCTAACGACATTGGGCTGGAATGGATGGAGAGCCAGTTAATTAAAATTGGGTTATTTAAACAGGATCAAATAATGTATTTGTATGCCTTATGGATATTGTTTTAAATAACTTTTTGTTTTTTGAGGGTAGTTATTACAAACAGACTACTGGAGTAGCAATGGGGGTGGCTTGTGCCCCCATTTATGCTAACTATGTAATGTCCTTCTGGGAACAGGAATATGTAATTCAGAGTGAGTACAATCAATACATTCAGAAATACATGCGGTTTTTGGATGATATTTTTATAGTTTGGGATGGTGGCATTGAAAATCTTGAGTTTTTTTTGGAGTTTATAAATAATACGGTTCATTTTTTTTAAATTTACCTCTGTATATAATAGTACAGAAATAAGTTATTTAGATGTCCATTTAGTGGTAAACAATGATAGGAGGAGTCTCTCCTCTAATATTTATAGAAAAGCTACCTTTTCAAATTCCTATTTAAATTATCAAAGCTGGCACCCTAGCCACCAGAAAAGGGCTATAGTTAAAGGTCAAATGGTTAGAGCTGCTAGAATGGTTAACAATTATGAGGAATTTGAAAAGGAATTAGAATTTATCACAGGGATGTTTATTAAAAGAGGATATCCAGAGACTTTGGTGCATGCCATCAAGGTTGAAATTACATCCAAAAGAAATGGAGGAGTTTATCAGCCCATTTTAAAATATAATATGGAAGATGGGGAATTGTTAGTTGGTAATGTAGAAGCAAGAAAGAATGATAGAGGGGAATGTTTGTATTTTATTACTACCTATAATTGTGATACAGAATTTATTGTTAAAATAATATGTAGGAATTGGAAACTCTTGAAATTGGATACCAATGTGCATAATAAATTAAGGGCTCCCCCTAAAAATGTATATAGGAAGGACAGATCCTTCAAAAATATTTTAGAGGGCAGTAACCAATCACAAATTCCTAATTCATGTAGGCCAGTTGGGAATTTCAAGTGCGGCAGGTGTACCAAATGCAAATATATTTTCAGTACAGGAAATAAGATCAAGTTAGGCAAATAAGTTATATATATTAAAGGGCACTTTAATTGTTATAGCAGAAATGTGTTATATTTAGCCAGGTGCAACCAGTGTTCTGTATTCTATATAGGAAAAACTTGCCGTACCCTAAGTGAAAGGGTCGATGAGCATATGTTGGATATTAGACGTATGAAGAACACCAATGCACTGGCAAGACATATCAAACAACATCCAGGTCATGAATTCCAATTTTGTGTTATTCAACAAATTACTAAGGATAACCAAGGGCATATCCTGGATGTTCATTTAGATATTTGCGAAATGAAGTGGCAAATAAGGTTAGATGCCACTACTTCTCTGGGCATTAATGACAACATTAGTATAGCGCCTTTATTAAAACGAAGGCATATATTAGGTTAATTTTTCAGCTATACCAATTTTATAGTGACCCAATATATATAGACATTTTGTATATTATTTTAGGGATTAATATATATTTATTTAATATTTCATGTTTTTAACTTATGTTTTTTATTCACGAATTTTAGCTGTATTTATGTAATGTATATTTATAGAAATGTAAATGTTTTTTATAAATAGGTGTTTAATTAACATTATATAGAAAAGTATTCAGCTATATGTGATGTGTAAGATTTGAAGGGCATGTTTCTTTAATATTTTAAAGGTGTAATTGGTTAATTAGCTTAGGAGAGGTATAAAAGGAAGTGGGAGTTTTGAAAAGTTTAGTTCTGATGAAGTCTGTATAAGTAAGATGAAACCAAGGTCAATTTGTCTGTGTTCATATAAATAAAATTGTTTTCTATCTGGACGAGTTCCTGTGTTTTGGACTGGTTGGGTATTCCATGTTGGATATTGTTGGTTACCAAGTTCATTTGGGATTTATTAATTCCTCTATCTTGTTGATAGTGTGAGGAATGAAACCTCTGTGTATGGTGGCTGGTGTGGCTGACTGTGACAGGGACAGTAGCATGTGTGATGGTTCTGATCGTTCGAATCTGGCAGCATCCAACATCTTTTGCTTGTGAGGTACTTATATGGTGGTAGTCCCACAGACTGTCATAACCCCTCAATCTGTTACTGCAAGAAAGCTGAGCCAAGTGAGGGTGAATGGGGGCACAAAGGGCCATACCTACAGACAGACATTATACACCTTCTGAGTAATCTAGCAGGTGGCTAGTATAACAGCAGGCTGCAACAGGTCAGATTAACTGCAGGATATAAAGGCCATCACTTAAATGTGTCAGTAGTTACAACAAGCCAGTGACTGCTGTTTACAGTATAGCACCGGAAACCCACAAATGTATGAGGAACATAGCAGACATGGGTGAAATGCTGGACATTCTACAAAAATATGTACAGGGAGAGGTATGCATGTGTGGTGTTTCACCATGTACTCAAATCACATCATACCTCTCAACCTCTTAGAGCAGGAAATCTGGCCAAAGCCATGAATAAAAGTGGGACCAAGCCCTACAAATTGGGGCAGCTTTTACATATTTGCACCTACAAACACAGAGTGTTGATAGAATAACAAGTCCTGCATTAGCATGACTCTTCTGATGTGCATGAAGTCTGAAACACAAATGTGCTATCATTATTTATTTACTGCAAATTTCTCTGATTTGCCACTAATTTGTCAGAAAACCACAATGCTATGTTAAATTCCCCAAAAATATGAGGCAAACGTCTGTACAGTCTATGAAGCTCTGTACAGTTTTGAAGTAGGAGTCACATATTAAGGTCAGCAAACAGACAGGGAATGTCTTGGACAATATCAGGGAACTGCAGTACTGTGGTTATAGGTGCGGCAAACAATGGCCTGTAGCACACAATAATCCTGGACCGGAGTACAGGTAGCTCTGGCCTGGAGTCACCTTGTAAGTACTGATAGTCACACTGGGCATGCTCCTACACTTAGCTAACTTGAGCCCAAGTCTACTACCTTTTCTGTCCAAAGACCTACTATGTGGAAATATGTTTGCACATACATACAGCTATGTATAGATATCTGTCTCTCCTTAACCCCCTCACCCTTGATTGGTGTCTCTATCAGTATGTGGAACATATATATATATATATATATATATATATATATATATATATATATATATGTAGAGAGAGAGAGAGTCTATATCAGATAATCAAACTTTTAAAAGTTCAAACACCATATGGTCGAGACCATATGTTTGAACTCTTAAAAGTTCAAAAATATAATTAAAAAAACCCAGAAAAAAACCTACCAGAAAGTTTAAGCAGGAGCCAAGCCCACCTGAACCCCCCACACCCCCTGCTCTTTAAATATACCAACTCCGAGATCGCACTACAGTGCAGACAATGGAAAACTTTCATTGCCACACTGTACGGGGATCTCTATTGAAACATTCGAACTTTTAAAAGTTTGATCATATGGTGTCGACCATATGATGTTTGAACTTTTAAAAGTTTGACAACATGATAGGAGCCTATATATATATATATATATATATATATATATATATATATATATATATATAAAACAACATGTATATATAGCTATGATAAAGTACAATGATACATTGACTCCCCGCATACATCTACAGCACACATTTACATTACTTACACACAGAACTACATTTTAGGAGACATCCCTCTTATATACATTTATATAGATATGGGCAGGGATGTATGACTGTCTCCACATACCCCAGAATGCCGGGGTTATCTGCACATACACATCACATCTGTCCAATGGCACCAGACCAAGACCACAACAGTACATAATCCATTCACTCATAGACCTGTGCGCCTATGGACTGTCACCCTGTAGATAGACATAGATACACAGGTGGTATAATGTACAGTGGGTGCAACACATGCCTTGCATAGGCCATATTGTCCCTGGCCACATGTCTGCTTATCAAACTGCAGACAGCCAGATATGGCCAGATTGGTAAGTGTACATACATAACAGGGATATTACCAGGTATCCCACCCCTAGGACAGTTGATACAATAACAGTACCAAGCAGTATCACTCTGCAGGCCACACATGGTGTCTAACACAAGGCCACTTTGCGTACTCCACAAGTATTGTGCCTGCATTAATACATACAACAGCCATAACCTGTGTTGTGTGTGATAGATACTGTGAGCTGTAGTGTGTATGACTAGATAGGTAGAAGTTCTAATCTGACATTATCCAACTCTGTGTGCGTGCGTGTGTGTGTCTATCAATATATCCCCTCATAGCACTATGGACATGCCCATATGGGATGTCTCTGTGCAATGGTATGCATTTCATGGTCCTGTGAAACACTGCTGGCCTCTAAATTCCCTCCTCTACAAGGCCTGCAGATGTCATCCACCTTAACAGCACTGCCTGACAATCTAACAACAGATAAACTCTTTGGCAGATGCAGTAAGTGCTGCAAGCTTTAGTGTGTATGTCTAGACAGGTAGGAGTTCTAATCTCACATCATCCAAGTGTGTGTGTGTGTGTGTGTGTGTGTGTGTGTGTGTGTGTGTGTATGTGTGTGTGTGTGTGTGTGTGTGTGTGTGTGTGTGTGTGTGTGTGTGTGTGTATCAATATATCCCTCACAGCACTCTGGACATGCCCATATGGGCTATCTCCGTGCAATGGTTATGCATTTTATGGGCAGTGACCAGCTGCTGGTTTCAACATTGGCCTCCTTTACAAGACCTGCTGATGTCATCCACCTTAAAAGCACTGTCTGACAGTGTAATATCAGATAAACAGTGTGGCACAAGTGATATGTACTGCGAGCTATTGTGTGTACTACTAGATAGGTAGGGATTTTAATCTCACAGCATCCAATATGTGTGTGTGTGTGTGTGTGTTAATATATCCCCTGGCAGCACTTCAGACAAGCCTATATAGGCTATCTCTGTGCAGTGGTTATGCATTTTTTGGCCAGTGACTTGCTGCTGGCCTCAACATTGGCGTACTTTACAAGGCCTGCTGTTATTATCCACCTTAAGAGCACTGGCTGACAGTGTAATGGATAAACAGCATGATGCATGCAATAAATACTGTGAGCTATAGTGTGTACTACTAGTATGCAATAAAAACTGTGAGCTATAGTGTGTACTACTAGATAGGTAGGTGCTCTAATCTTACAGCTTCCAACTTGTGTGTGTGTGTTAATATCCCTGGCAGCACTTCAGACAAGTCCATATAGGCTATCTCTTTGCAATGGTTATGCATTTTATGGCCAGTGACTAGCTGCTGGCCTCAACATTGGACTCCTTTACAAGCCCTGCTGATGTCATCCACCTCAAGAGCACTGGCTGAAAGTGTAATATGATATACACAGTGTGGCACATGCAATAAATACTGCAAGCTATAATGTGTAGTACTAGATAGGTAGGAGTTCTAACCTCACAGCATCCTTCTTGAGTGTGTGTGTAAATATATCCCCTTGCAACACTAGAGATATGCCCATGTGGCCTACTCCTGTGCATTGGCTATGCATTTTATGGCTGTGTGACTAGCTGCTGGGGCTAAAATGCACTCCTCTACATAAGCATAATTGATGTCCACCACCATCTAGAGTTACATGTCCAGAATTCCCAGGTGACATGTATCAAGGGTAGTAGAGTGTGTCACAGGGTATGAACGCATGATGACAGTGACTGTCCCCATTGTCCCTGACACACTGTTCTACACATATGCACCTAGGGAGCCATGCATGTGTACTGGCATACTTTGCTGGCATCATATCTCTGCTGTGCTGCTGTACTGCTACCATGTGTCCATAGTTGAACTGCACAGACTCCTGGGACAAAACCATACACAGGTCCATGACACACCTGTCATTCTGTAACACTACCATCAGTGTACCATCAAGCAAGAAAGATGCACAATGTTTGATGTGTAGTCATGACACACAAAAGCATACACTACCTGTTGTGTCCCACAACAACTGCCATGGCATAACACTGTGAAGATTGGGTGAAGATAGATGAAGGCTGCCAGCCTAGCCAAATAGAATTTTGAAGATAGGTCTGTCATCTGTAAATATTAATGTAAACCACAGGCTTGTTGTCTTAAATGGTAAAAATAGGGTTACATGTGGAACTGGAAAAAATGTAACAACAGTGCACTCTACTGACCAAATAAAGCATGTTGTAACCCTTTGATGTTAAAACTTGGAGCCAGTCAGTCTAGAGTGAGACATCCTGCCTATTGTTTTAAGGCCAGAGTTAATGGCCAGATTTTGCATACATAAATGTCCTTTATTGCTGTGGTTTCTGCCAAGAGGTGAAGAATGTAAATGTAATTTCTGTTAGCCTGGGAACCCAGGGAAGTGTGAAGAATGATGTAATGTGAACCAGGAATGTGATTTTAAAAACAGAGAGAATCAGAGATCATTAACCGTTTTTGTCTTGGCCATCCATTGGCACTGTCTTGCTCTATATGTAAGTTTATCTTAGACTTGTGTTTTCTCTTAGAAATAGCTAGAAACTAGAAAGATTAGACTAAGTGTTTTTCTGTGATGTCAGAACTGTACTACTGAATTATTTTAGGTATTTTTCTGTGATCTCTGAACTCTTGACTAGCACTGTGTAGTAAAAAGTATTGTATTGTGTTTTGACTATTTGTTATTAAATATTTTAAACACTTTTAACTGTGGCTGTTTTTGCAGAGATAATTTAAGCTCTTTAGAGTACTTGCATGCCTTTGGCAAAATTGTACAAAGCCACTCTAATAGCTTCAGGCTTGGGCTATACTACCAACTGGATAACAATATTGCACATTAATAATTCGACACCTTTTTAAGGGCCTTTGAGTAGCTGATAAATATTAGTGGGTAGGGGTAGCTGGTACTACCATATAGTCTGGGAAAAGGGGGCACAGCTGGAGAACCTGTGCCAGCCTTCCCCAGGAGTGTCTGTGTGGTTGTATAAACCCTTCTCAAAGTGTGTGTATGTGTGTGTGTGTGTGTGTGTGTGTGTGTGTGTGTGTGTGTGTGTGTGTGTGTGTGTGTGTGTGTGTGTGTGTGTGTGTGTGTGTGTGTGTGTGTGTGTGTGTGTCTGTTTGTGTGCATGTGTATGTCAGCTACTAGGGCAGGGACATGAAGCACTGGTTGGATAGAGAGGGTGCTGTAGGTTTTAACTTGCCCACTAGGCTGAGATCTGGACCCTATAGCTGTGCCAGTGGTGTGTCTTATTGGGGACCTAAAGAGCAAGGGAGCAACCAACTCCAGACTGACTGTAATCTTCCTGTGCTCTTAAGGGAAATTGCTTTTTAAGGTGTGTGTGTTTGTTATCCTTTCCTCCTATATAAGACACCCCTCATGGATGTTAGTGGTGAGGATTGAGGCTCCTTGATTGCTAGGCCATTGGCATCACAAACACTATTGCACTACACAAACACATGTAAAGTTATATAGTCACCCTGTGCATCAAATACATATATGCAGGTCCCCGGATTGATAGCAAGGATGTGGCACAGATATCATCACATGCACAAGGTGTGATGTGGGGGTGCCAGAGGCCTAGGCTGTGCCAAACAGTTGGCAGCATGTGTTTGAGTCAAGAAGGGGTGCTGGTTAAATGGGCCATGGAGAGGTGACATTTGTGTCTATAGGTGACCTGCATGTGACACTGGTGTTGGAGTGTGTGCATGTACACAGTCAAACCCAGTGCTAGCACTACACATTTGTATGGTGGACAACTGTGGACCGTACATGCTAGAGTGGACAGTTCACCACCTCTGGCCACAAACATAGGACCTGGCTTCAACAGGAGTAGCACACGCACCACCATTCCCAAGGTCAGATGCAGTGCTAGTACCTGATGGTGACTGCTGTCTGCTGGGCCTGTGTTCCCCATGGGACTGCCCAGGATCCCATGCCCATGGCCTGTCATGTAGTGGTGTGGACAGCACACCTCCCTCTGTAGCTCTGGAGGTACTGCCACTATGGGAGCGTGAGTGTGCATAGCCACGTGGACTCTCAGCAATGCCCAACTCCAACCACATGTTCCAGCACAGACAACGTGCACTCAAAGACAAACACTGTGTCAGCCCATTGTCTGTACACTACAACAGTGAAACATTCCAGGGCATCAGCAATGCATTGGAGGCAGTCACGGATGTCAGACTGTGCTGCATCCATAACCCTAAGCATTCATCTGGTGCTGCATTCAGATCATGCCTGTGCCTCTATGACAGCCCGAAACATGCGGCAAGTGACCTGTGATGTGACACCTGCAACAGGAGGTGGATGGGCAGCAGTCCTTCTTCAAGCACCCCTGTCAATTTGCCTCTGGGTATGGCCAGTGTCTACACTCACTGATGCCATAGTTCTCACACTGTCCTGTACTATCTCACCACCCTCTTACTGTCCAATATATGTGACCTCTGGTGACTGGGTATGTGTGGGCATACTGACTGTGTGTGGAAACAATGGGGACAGAAGAGGGATGTCAACTTCCGGGAGATATTCAGCCACTGACAACCCCACCTGTGCCTCACTATGGCCACCATCATCATCAGAGTCTGATGAGACACTGACATTAGGTTGTGAGGGGGACAGACTCCAACCCCCCAGTTTACCTGTGAGAAGCAAGACAAAAGCAGTACATTACCACTTGCACTATTATGTATGGTAATCCACACAGACTCATACAAATGAGGATCCACAACTGCATTACATGTCCCACATTTTCTCATCTCAGATCCCATGCACAACACACATACTCATAACAACATACACAGACAAGTTAGGCATGGCAGAACATGCATGTCACCTACATTCAGTTAATGTTGCCAGTACAGTACACCTGTGAGGTATGCAATATGACAGTGTATGTGATAGAACTACATATAAAACCCAGTATACCTGTCTTGAGAATGATATGCCAGTTGTAGTATCACTGCCTCAGGTATGTACCATCTCCCTATTGTGTTTGAACGGGCATATTGGAGTAATTACCTCATGTATAGCAGGCTGCATAGTTGCTCATAACTATAAGTGCAAACACGTTAATGTTTGTACAAATACACACCTGTCATTCTCTAGGGTATGCACTGTAGTTAACTGCTCTGAAATGGAACATACAACTATTCTACTCTGGCTAGGCACAACAGTTGTGCATAAGGCAAAATTGCACTCCTTAATTTTCATAGGGTATACATGATCCATAACTCAACAGTATCATACTTACCAGGTACAGGACCATGGACTCTTGCCACACCTGATCTACCTATGAAAAGATGAGGGAGAGGTATTGTCAGCAGCACCAAATGTTGCAGTGATACAATGTGATATGTGCTTATATCCACATGTACAGCAGCTAATTAGATACTGGCTATATTGCTGACATTCTGAGTATGTATGCACAACTGTAGGTAAAAGCCAAACCCCCTCCCACCAATGCAGATAGACCCTGACACCCATGTACTGGTCTGTAAAGCCTGCTACAATGATTGCTAATGTATAATACTGGTGAACATGGTAAGTTTACCTGGATGCTCCTCTGAAGTGGACACTGTGGCACCTGGGTCTGTATCAGAACATTGAACAGACTTAATATTGAACAACCTAAAGGCCTAAAATGCTGGACCTTGAACTCGCTATTGTGGGGGGCTGTGCCCCTCACACCCCCACTAAATATATATACCAACTCTGAGATCGCACTACAGTGATGAATGGGCAAATATTCCAATCTTTACTGTATGATCTCATAAAAAGCATATCGAGGTCCGGCACTTTTGGCCTTTAGGCAGTTCAATATTTTCACTTTTTGATGCCGTGATAGGAACCCGTGGCACCCACCTCTAGGATATATGGCATGATGGATGGCTGGGAGCTGTTGGTTGATCCTACATTCACCAAGAATTCCTCTGTGGGCAATAGTGGTTGTTCTGTTGCAGGACCTCCTCCAGTGGCAGCATGATCCCTGGCAACAGCAGCTTCCCTTTGACTTGCAGTATTGACCATATTGGTTGCCCGGTGTTGGACCTACTCATAGGTCCTGTCCTGTTGGCTAATCTGATTTACAGCCCTCACAAGATCACCCCACAATGCTGCCCACTGTTCATGATTGTGGTGACCCCTTGAAAGCAGGATTTGATGGTCGAGTCTGAGGGCATCCACTATAGCATAATTCTCTGTTGCTGAAAATGGAGGATGTGTCCATCGGTACAGCATTCCTGCAAGACAACAAGAGGAGAACACATTACAGCACCCAAAACATGGATGTCCACTATGCACAGACCCTACACACTTATAATGGCCTGCACTATCCACTGATGCCTCACATGTCATACCCCACAGTCTGGCAACTCACTACATGTAAGGGTATCACCAAGATAGTAGCAATACTGGGTAATGTCTCTGTGTGCCATGACATATTCTGCTGTATATCTCTACACCCATCACTGCAGTATACTGTGGTGTGTCACCTATGGGCAAATCCCCACTAATATGTCATATGGCCACTGCCAGATAAACAGCAGTGTACTATTACAACTATATTGGTACAGCCCAACAAGACCAGTGTGCCACAATGACAGACAGTAATGCACACCTGCTGTAGTATATGTTCCCTGTAGACACCATACACCTCTCATCTGTACAGATGTGTGCAGAATTTCACCATGTTTGCCTCATAGATGTGGTCCATTTTGCACAAACCTGTGGATGTCTGACAAATGGTTGTCAGATCATTGATGGTTACTGTCAGAAAATTAAAACACAATCTAACTGTCACACATCAGACCCCTCAGAAAACACTTATGCTACAGTAATATATGATACTCTATTCACATTCTTACCTTGTATGACTAATATATTTACTCTGTCACTGAGTTTGGGCCTTTGCCCCCCCATTAATTGTGACTGTGTCCTAATTTCTTACTGTAGGAGGTTGAGAGGTATGTTAGGCATGTCTCTCAACCAGACAGCGATGAATGTCCATGAAACAATGACTTAGCCAGAGTACATCAGGGACATTCAGGGACACTTTTACAATGTTAGTTCTATTTATGTGTGACTTTGACAGGCTAAGAGTAGGTGAATTACAGTACATCATTTGATGTTACAGGAGTGTACACCCTTACTTAGCATCACTGTGTCATATGTGTAATCCACCATTTTTACTGCAACAGCCGACTGTTGTAGGAGGGATTGACAGGGACAGAGCAGAGATATGATTCAAAGCAGGGACAGTTGAGAGGCATGCCTGTAGGTGATGGACACCAGAGTATCACTGACATGTCAGTATCATAGATCTAGTACAACCCTACTGTGTTAATCCCTATTTCCCATACCTCCATCCTCCCATCTGCATCCTGTTTTATGGGGAAATCTACTACATACCTGGTAGAGTAATACATTCCTCTGTTTGAAGTGTTCCTCTGTTAATGCTTTTTACATACGCTGTCTGTGTGAGTAAAACCACATACAGACCTGTTCCCCATAAGCAGTTGCTTACCTTTTGTAGATAATGCTCATTAACAGGTAATTGCCTCTCCACCAGTCTGTGGCTCAGAATTGCTAATTGCATCCAAAACAGCTGAATTGCACTATCATTAGCCAATGACATGGCACCACAGTGCAATATATAAGGCCTTCATGTAGGCCTTGACCCCTTTCTAAGTTTTTGACATGGACATTACTGAGGTGTGGAGACTACAGCATCACAGAGGGTAAGCAGAAATATTTTTCACTATAGAGATGTGTGAAGCATGTCCACAGTTTTGCCTCATATGTTTGGGCAGTATCCCTTAACATTGTGGTCCTCTGGCAGTTCACAGGCAAACAATGTGATTTGAGGTCAGTAAGGGGAGAGAGACATGTGAGTGTCACACTTCATACCTGTCAGAATATGCATGGTTATGCTGTACCTGCTATTCTATCTACTTAATCACTATCTTTGTAGGGGTAAACTGTGAAACGTATCCTTATCCATTTGCCCCCCCCCCCTTTATGTATGAATGTGTCCGGATCACCTGTTATAGGAGGTTGGGAGGTATGGTCAGTCTGTAGCAGGTACCTTAACATATAGCTGTGTATGCTTCAGGCTGCCACTGCTGCTACAGGCTAGGACACAAAGGGGGGAGTGTGTGCACTTTGGAGGCCAGCAAGTTGTATGTGTAACTGTGGCAGCAGTGTCAGTCCTGTTGTTATAGCAGATCCAGGGTGAGGGTACCCTTTTCAGTCCATTTGTGACATCTGTGTAAGGTACATCAGTTATGCAACAGTGCCAATAACAGAGTAGTAGGTGACATATAGGTAGGCTGTACAAATATGGGCAGTGTGTCCCTACCTGCAGGCTTTGACTTGCAAAACTGGGTAGCAGATAATTCAGTAGCAGTAACCTATGGGGAATAAAATAGCATGACTCAGTAATTACTTGCTGTCTTCACAACAATGTACTTGAAGTGCAACGCACTAGATTCGAAACCAGGACTGTGTGAGGCAAATTGTACTGTATGCAAGCTAGTTAACAAACTGAGCTACTGAGTCAGTGCTTTAGCAGGTGTATTTGCCAGATATATGTGCAGGCATACAGCTGTGACATACATTGCCTGCATCCATCAGTATGTGCATGGTCTTCACAGGCAGTTGTTCTGCAGCAGGGTCCCAGCTGAAAATATGTACTGTGCCACTGATGCCTTAGCAGGTGTGTATAAAGATATTGCAGGTAAAATGGAACATTTACCTGCTACCCTAGGCCTCATGCACTGCCATTATCATTTATTTGGCTGTCTACTGGTGTATTTTTGCATCAGAGTCCTAGGTACACTCCAATTTTTCACCTTAGATTTGATTTCAGTGTGTCAGTGGCAATCAGTATGTATTGCTGGAAACACCTGTTTTAACTAGGATCTGTGTGGCCTAGTGGGTTAATACAGTAGGCTGTAGTTGATAGGGGTCTGGGTTCAAAGCATGCAGGTGTGATTATTTTGTATATGTGCCTAACACTTTGAGAAACACATAAGATCATTAAGGCATTTAAGTTGTTTTGCTTGGTGTGGCACGATGTGCCACATCGCTGTGCTCCACTTAGCTCCATGCAAACCTGCACTAAAAAATTATGAAGTAAAGAAAAAGGGGGTGATAGGACAGTGGTGAAATGGGGGCAAGCAGGAGGGAAAACACAGTAAAATGCAGGTAGGGATGTCAAGGAAGGGTGTAGGAAAGGACCATAGCTTTCCATTTCTTGTGCAGCAACAGCTGTGCATTGTGACAGATTTTGTGGATGAATTTGGACTCTCAAACCCCAGAGAGAGGGGTGAGGACAATATAAATGTGTTGACAAGCCAATTGGACCAAATTATTTGTGTCTAGTGGACATGTGTGCAAAATAGAGAGCTATGTATGGGGCAGTTTTTTGTGTGGGACAGGTGCCCATTTTTTATAAGGAGAGAGTGGAATGTTGGAGAAGGGATATAGGTATGTGTGGGTGGGTAGGTTGGGTAGGAGAGTATGCAATTGCAGACAGACAAGACAGACAAGACAGCAGACAGGGGTGGTGTGTTACACATGAGGGGGTAAACATCTTGGGTGAGGCGGGTGTTGTGGAATTTGAGAAGCATGTGCCTCCAGATGGCAGCAGTGTGACTGATATCCCCACCCATGGGCAATTGACACTGCTCCTTCACTGCCTTAAGGGTGGCTGTGCTTGAGGCTAGATGCCAGGGCCAGTCAACCCCACCAGGTTGTCCAATCTGCCCTCAGTCCAGCACAGGAAATATTCATAGCTCCTATGAGCAATCCTGCACACCATGGCTGGTAGTTGATCTTGGGTGACAACCCTCGGTGCCACCACTCCCAAGGGGGCCCTGTCCCCTGAGGTAGTTCCACCCAAAGGTGCTGCAGGGCCAGTAGAGGGGGCACCATTGGCTTAGGACCTCGATGTGCTAGAACCTGGTGCCACTGCCAGTTGAGGTAGGGTAGGCAGATCAGCAGGAACCGGCCTACCCTGACATGCTGTGGTTATGGAGGTAAAGCAAGACGTACAGGTTAGTTATGAACAAAGCCATTGTTAGTAATAACAGCATGCTAGAACATTGGAAATAACCCCAGTACATTTCAACACATATTATGTGAAATACAACAATAAATAACGGAATAGTTGGTATAGTAACAGCATGCCAGTAACAGTTATGACATAAGGCCAACAGAATGGATACCACAATCGATAATGACAGCAGGATGCACAGCACTCATAAAAACATCCAAGATAAATACTGAAACATGCTGACACATTTAATAAAGTGAAATATATTCAAAAATCGGTAAGCACTTTCACCAAATGAACATTGGCTTCATCAGACCGTAATAGTAATAAAATACAAAGAACACATCATTAAATAATCAAGGAATTGATTAAAACAATTCAGACTCACCAATAGCATTCCCCACAACAATCTCCATCTCATATGCTCAATACATACATCCTGGTGATGTCACCACATTTTAAAATACACAAGTCATTATGTTTATAGACTAACCACTAATACTTCACCTTCTACCTGACATTTCCCATCCCTTGCACCATCACTACTTACTTTACTTCCTCCATTCCCAAACCAGTCTGTACTCTCATAATCCCTCCTACACTCAAAACATAAGTAAACATGCTAAGTCTATACCTAACATTACCAATTCTAACTCTACTCACAAATCTAGCCTCCTATCATACAAACCTTTCCCAAACTTTTCTATACTCTCCTACCACATGTACTGTCAAACCTTCCCCTCCATCTCACCCCATCTTAATCTCCCCATCTCTCTTCAGCCTCACCTTTTACTGCTATCATAAACTCATTATACTTGCCAGCTACCCCCTGTCCTATAAACCCAGGCCAAAACTATCCCCCTCTCCTATAAACACAGGCCAAAACTACCCCCCTCTCCTATAAACCCAGGCCAAAACTACACCCCCTATAAACCCAAGCCAAATCTACACCCCTCTCCTATAAACCCAGGCCAAAACTACACCCCTCTCCTATAAACCCAGGCCAAAACTACACCCCTCTCCTATAAACCCAGGCCAAAACTGCACCCCCTCCTATAAACCCAGACCAAAACTACACCCCTCTCCTATAAACCCAGACCAAAACTCCACCCCTCTCCTATAAACCCAGGCCAAAACTCCATCCCTCTCCTATAAACCCAGGCCAAAACTACACCCCCTCCTATAAACCCAGGCCAAAACTACACCCCCTCCTATAAACCCAGGCCAAACCTACACCCCTCTCTTATAAACCCAGGCCAAAATTACACCACCACTTTTTCTCACTAACACACTCTACCTCAGTTCCCAACAACATACTACTCGCTGGTGATATACACCCGAATCCAGGCCAGCTCTCCCCTGCCCAAAACCTTTCACCCACCAACAGCTCCTCCACCCCTACATAATCTTACCTCCCAATCCCTCCTCAACCTCCCTCAAATCAAACCTCACAGTGCAAACTCCTTTCTATTTATGCCCTAAATATACAAAGCTTCACTAACAAAATCACTGAGCTACATGCTTGGATAGCTCAAACCACCCCTCTTATTCCAACCTTATCTGAAACCTGGTTAAAACCCCACATAACTAACAAAGAAATACTGCCACCTGATTACAATATCTACTGCTGTGATAGAGTTACTAAAATTTTAATACCCTTAACCTCTCCACTATCACCACACCTACTCCTGATTTTCACCCAACTGAACTTATCATCATTAACTGCCATCTTAGCCCCCATAAATTTGTCATTGCCTCCATATATATTCCCTCTGGTAATAATATTCCAATCCTAGAATCTATCCTATCTTGGTTCTCTCACAACATACCCTATGAAACTGTCATCTTAGGCTATGTTAACATCGACTGGACCAAAATTTCTACTAACTCCCCACAGCTCAGTATCAACCTCCATGCATAGCCGGCCTTAGGCATAGGCCAACTAGGCAGCCGCCTAGGCCGCCGCTCTACTAGGGGCACCTTTCCAGCCTTTATTTATTGTAGGTAGACCAGGATGGGGGTAGCGGGTGATGTGGTGGGGGCACCATGGAGTCCTTTTGCCTAGGGCACCACTTGACCTAAGGCCGCTCTTGCCTCCATGGATTCCACCGACTGATAACATCCCCCACTCACCTACACAATACCACCTCTTCCACTTCGACCATTGACTGGATTCTCACTAACTCACCCAACCTTTACCACAGGCCAACTACCTTAGCAAACTCTTTGAGTGACCATCTTCCTACTGCCATCCTACGACACTCTTCCCAGGCAGAAAAACCTCACTCTTATAGAGACTGTCATAAACTAAATAACTTTAATACTACCCAGTTCAACTCTATCCTCTCTACCATTGACTAGTCCATCCTCAAACAAATTCCTCTGAATGATGCTGTATAAAATTTTATATCATATTCCTAGATATCCTCAACTCCCTAGCCCCTACCAGGCATATTCAAATCAAATCTAACTTTTCCCCCTGGATTTCTAAAGAAACTAAATCGCTCATGCATAAGTGTGACAATACTTGGAAAGCCTGGACTAAGACTAAACAACCTTCCCTGTTTCACAAGTACAAAGACCTTTGGAACCTTGTCAAAAGACATGTCTGTAAGGACAAAAAAATCATACTGTAACTCTCCCCAAAATAACTGCAAAACCAATCCACAGAAAATATGGTCCACCTTAAAGAAAATTCTCAATCCCGGGTCCCCTTCAAATCCCTCCCCTTACCCAAACAACAGTTCTCTAGAAACTGCTACCCTTCTCAATAGACATTTCATTGACCCTGTCCAGAAACTTACACTCTCAAACTGCAACACAGACTCCACCTGTATCCCTTCCAAGCCACGAAACTGTAACCTTTTCTCCTTCAAACCAGTTCCAACTTCATATATTAAATCAGTCCTTCTGAAGCTTTAACCTTGCTCTCCCTCCTCAGACAATCTCCCACCCACATTCCTAAAATTAGCTGCAGAATCAATAGCCTATCTCTGTTAATTAATAGATCTAACCAGGAAGCAACAGTACCAGAGATTTGGAAATCCTTCTTCACTATCCCCTTGCATAAAGGGGGGAACTCAACAGACCCATCAAACTTTTGTCCAACTGCCATCCTCTCGCCTCTCTCCAAACTTAT
Organism: Protopterus annectens; assembly: GCF_019279795.1. NCBI lineage: Eukaryota > Metazoa > Chordata > Ceratodontiformes > Protopteridae > Protopterus > Protopterus annectens. Next base: position 46,399,683 of record NC_056750.1, read on the forward strand.
GGAAAAATGTATACACTCACAACTTCTAAACTATCTCCTCCAACACAACCTCCTCACTCCCACCCAACATGACTTCCGCCCTAACTACAGCACCTCTACAGCCCTCCTGTCATTTACACATACAATAGCTGAGGCCCATGACAAAAACCTCCTAGTATCCAGCCCTTTCGTCGACCTCTCAAAAGCCCTCGACACTGTCTCTCACCCTTTACTTCTAACTAAACTTTCCAACCTCCGTCTGTCTCCATCCACCCTACTCTTCTTCTCTAGTTATCTGTCTCAGAGACAGCAATCTGTTTGATGGCTGTCCTCCTGCTCACCCTACCTCCCAGTGACAACTGGGGTGCCTCAAGGCTCCATCCTGGGTCTCCTCCTGTTCAATAGCTTTACAAATGGACTTCAATCCTCCTGCAAACAATCTGCTCTAATCCAATACACTGATGATTCAGCTCTCATCTGCACTTCCAACAATATCTCTGACCTTCACACTCTCACCCAGGACACCTTTCTATTTGTTGAAAAATGGCTAGCTGATAATCTACTCATCCTAAATCCTAAAAAAAACAAACTCCTGCTATTCCTCCCATGGACTGTCTCTCACGTAAAATCTACCTTTCTCATCTCATCCTCCAATAACTCCACCATACAACCTGACTCCCACAAAAACTCCTATGTGCCATCATTGATGACGAACTTAATTTAACCTACACATCCTTCAAAGTATAAAAAAAATCACCAAAAGCTGGGTATGCTCTACCAAAACCATAGATTCCTGACCTATGATGGTAGACTGTCCCTGGCTCAGGCTCTTCGTATCTCCTCCCTTCTCTGTGCCACCCCAATCGTAACTAATATTTAATCCACTACCCTGGCCAACCTCCAACAAACCTATCACAAAATAGCAAGATTCATCACAAACTCCCCACATAACTCACACTACTGCCTCGCACTCAAATCACTACAATGGCTAGAACTCTCTCAACAACTCCTATCTCAGTTACAAGTTATTCACTCGATACTTTATAAACCATCCTCCTGCCCTGTTCTTTCCTCCCTGGTATCCATCTACACACCAACTCGCACAGTTCGTACTTCTAACCAACAACTCCTTGACATCTACCAACCAAAAAAAACTATCAGTACAGTACTATATAAATCCACCTTATCCCAGGCATGGAATAACCTCCCATCCCAATTACGCTCCATTACACACCCTATATAATTTAAGAAAGAACTCAAACTACACTTTAATAGAACCAAAACTTGTACTTGTCATGACTCTACCTAACTGCAATACTATTCTGTATTCCACAACTCCATACAACTTCTCAGCATACTTTTTTACCACTCCAATACTATTCCTTTTTACCACAATCTCAATCAATCCTCTCAGCATATTATCTCCCACATATTTTCTCTAACATCACATTACACCTCTAGATATCCCTTCCACACCATTCATGCACTTGCAATACACCTTACCACATCAGTTATACATCAGCTACGGGTAAAAAAAAAATTTGAAGTACAGTACTTATTTGTACTTTTAGTGTTACTGATCTTATCCCTCTTAACTTAGCACTATGAATTGCTTTAAATTTTACTGCTAATAATAATTGTTTTTTAATTGTAAACTAAACTGTTATGTATACTTAAACTGTCTGTAACTGGAGCTTTTCTCCTCGGGTCTCCATTGAAAAAGGGCTCCTGGCCCAGCTGGACTAACCTGGTTAACAAATGTCAATAAATAAATAAATAAAATAAATACATCAAACTCCATTAAAACAACAATGGACAAAACTAGAATTGGACTCCACTAAACCAACTGGCAAGTAGGTCCTATCCTGGTAACCCCCTCTTATCAAGTATCGGTTTGATAGAGACCGTACTATTCAGACCAGATCCTTTATCAGCTCTCAACTTGAGAATCCATCTAAATTCCGCCTCACCAGTTCTGTTTTCAACATTACCTAACCTAACACCTACATTTAGTACCTCTATAGTTCTACATCTAAAATGATGTACCCGGTCACTAGCTGCCACATATCTAGCAAGGACATTCGTAGTATTGCCAATCCGTATACTGTAAGAGTGCTCCCATATATGCTCCTTAACTGTGCGATCTGTCTTCCCAACATAGAATCTTTTACAGCATCCACACTGTGCTAGATGCACCAAATGTTTCATCGCACACATTGCCCTTACCTTAAATCTAAACCTTCTATTAATATCAGGATGTGCGAACACATCATCATGCTCTATTAAACCACAAAAGTTACAAGAGCCACATGGATATGTTCCATAACCACCCTCACATCCCTTGATCTCCCTATCTGGGTAACATAACATCATCTTGAGCGACTTACAATTTCTAAATCCAAACTTCGGGGACTCCCCTACAACTCTTCTGTACTTATCATCCATCATCAGAAGGGACCAATTGCTTTTAAACACCCTTTTGATGGCACCGACATTACTAGTGTATGCAATTGGAACCTGTATCAACCCACTGGAGCCCTCAGACCTCCCAACACCTCGTCCCACTCCAGCTGGTTCCTGGGCTGATGAAAAATAAGGTTTGGCTCATCCCCCCGTCATAGAGTCAACATCCACTATAATGGGGCCTACATCACTGTCTCTGTAGCCACTATGTTTCAAAGACCGCCTAAGGATCTCACAACCTTTCCTATATTCTGTGTCAACATTGTGCAGTCGGGAAACCCTCATATGCTGTCCTTTCACGATGTTAGTAAAGATCTTGTTTGGGTGCATACTCCTCCTATGGAGTAAAGAATTTCTGTAGCACTCCTTCCTGAATAAACTTGTAGTGAGTGTACAATCTGGCCATTTATTTATCTGTACATCAAGGAACTCCATTGACGTACTTGACCATTTAAAAGTGAATCTCAAGAAGTTACTGGACTCATGCAGTCTCATAAAAAACTGTTCTAGACCCTAATGAGTCACACTTCACAACAAGAAGACGTCATCAACAAAATGACAGTAAAAAAGCAGCGGTACAGTGGGAGTTGGAGGAGGTGTTTTTCATGGACTTGTATCTGCAGAATGTGCTTTTTTACCGTCATTTTGTTGACGATGACTTCTTGTTGTGGGGTGGGACTCATGAGGGTCTAGAACAGTTTGTTCTTCATATTTTATTACTATTACGGTCTGATGAAGCCAATGTTTGGTGAAAGCGCTTACCAATTTGTGAATATATTTTACTTTATTAAAAGCGTCAACACATTTCAGTATTCATCTTGTTGGATGTTTTTATGAGTGCTGTGCATCCTGCTGTCATTATCGTTTGTGGCATTCTACTTCGAGCTTTGATTTTTGACAGCTGGTTTACTTGTTGGGTGATTGTGCTTGTACTACAACAGAATAGATATGTTAATATGCAACCATTTTAATACATAAGAATAATAGAACAGATGCAAATGAAAAATGTGGAAAAAGTACCAAAAAAACATACTAATAACCAAAAATAAGGCACTGGAAGGTTCACCAGAATAAAATCCACCACTTTATTGAGTACACGCTGTAAAGTTCAAATACGACACATACAGAATGCTTTATCTGAATCACCACATTTTCGTCAATGAAACTTCTTCAGCTGAGCATACCAACTTCTACAACCCCTTTTATATAAATCCAACAAGCCCCAATTAATCAATTAACCAGATGTTCACATTTAAAAAAGTGTAACAATGTTAAATACATAAAAATGAAATACTGTAAATGAGAACTCCTTCTTGAAAATCATTGAAGTGACAAGTAAGAATGCACATACTAAATAAATAGCATGTGAAACAAGAGACATTGAGTACAGATGAGTAAAAATGTAAAAATAATAGAATAATGAGTACTTTAAAATGTCATATAAAACTGTATTCAAACTGCGTTAAAAATTGACAAACAGCAGCACCATCTACTGGGTAGTCCCATATACTGGGAATAGCAGCTAAGATTATTTCCCTAACATTTTTAGAACTCAACAAACTCAGCAAACTCAACAAACAGAAAGGAGAGGGAGAGAAACGACTGTCCAAGCTGATGCATCTGTTAGTAGCAACAGGCAAGTTAATGTCAACACAACTAGCAGTCAAGGTACTACAACACTTTTTAAAGACATTTTAGACTGCAAATTTGTTTTTGTGGTTGATGTTCCTCGTTATGACAATAATAATGACATTTATGTCCAAGGCAAAAAACAGTAAAAATGATGAAAAATGCCACAACACTTGCCTGGAAATAAAAACTGCTTTAAATACGCAAACAGACGCAATTACCACAACAACAACTAAGCTCTTTCACCTGGATTCCATAGGCATCATCAGAGCTGTAAAAATCAAACAATGAATGACAGCTTAAATATCCTCCCAAATTGTCCACTTGCAATAATTAACCAATGAAAACACATAGTTAATTCACAAACCATTAAGGCATCATTAAAACTTTTGTTAAAAATATATATTTACAAACCCTTTCAGAACATATGAAAGTCTTTTTTGATTCAACTCTTAAAACACAAAATTCACTAAGTGATAATGTTTTCTTTTGTTCCTGACTTTAGACATGATATTGTTGATGTACTGATTAGCATAAAACTTTATGTGCGAAAACTTAATTTACAAATGTTGCTTAAAGACCAGAGGGACATTATTTTTAATGAAAACACACTAGTGAGAAAAAGTACTTTCATACCTCCAGTCAATGCTGACATCCTGTTATTTGAAAGAATTTGTGAATGTGAAATCAGGAATCTTTTGTCTAACCCCAGCCACAGATTTGAAAATGTGTCCCAGCACAAGGGAAAGATTCTTGCCAAATTGGCCAGTGAACAGGATTTGAGAATAATGAAGCCCGATAATGGTGGGCGGAATGGTGGTTATGCCACAGTTTGACTACATTTCTAGGATGTTTGACATTTTAAATGACAACAACACTTACTCTAGGATTTCTAGAAGTGAATTGAATAGGGCCAATATGAAGACAGAGTATTTCCTCTCAGACACCCTTTTTCAAGGTGTGATTAATGGACCTTAGTTTGAATTTTTGAGTGAATAATTCCAAGTTGGCAACTTTGTTTGGAATCCCCAAGATACACAAAAATGTGCACAATCCACCATTTAGACCCATAGTGTCAGCTCGTGGCTCTAAAACGGAAACCCTGGCAGCACTAATAGACTATTGGGCTAGTGCAGCTGTGTTGGAGGTTGACCATATCTTGAGGGATTCTTGGCATTGGTTGGGTAGACTTAAAGGTATGGAAAACATTGATACTTTCTCATTTTTGACCATTGATGTTGTTAACCTGTTTTCTGTGATCCCACATGAGGAGCGACTTGCGATGTTCCAAGAAAGTCTAGACAAGAGTGCACAGGTCTCTACTAATAAGATATTATTTTTTACAGATGCTATGGAAATCATTTTAAAAAACAATTTCCTGTTATTTGTAGGTGAAATTTACCATCAAATATCTGGTGTAGGAATGTAGCTATGGTGTAGCTGATGATGCCTATGGAACCCGAGGTGAAAGCACTTAGTTGTAGTTGTGGTAATTGCCTCTGTTTGTGTGATTAAAGCAGTTTTTATTTCCAGTCGAGTGTTGCGATGTTTTTTATCAATAATGGCACTTATGCTAACAATCTTGTTATACTGGATATTTAGTTAACAAAACATAAGATGTATGAAATGGACAATGACTATTTGAAACAGTGTCTGCATTTGAATATAGTATCTAAGGGTTTAAGAGTATGTAAATACCCTAACAATGTTATTAATGGCTCTGAGCTTCATAAGGATCTTGTAGCAGCATTTGACAAATGTGGTTTTGATATTATGAGAACCGAGCAGACAGGTGATCCGCTGTGGCGACCCCTAACCGGGAAAAGCAGAAAGAAGAAGAATAAAAACCAATGAAAATGAGATGAATAACATTTATGAGTTTATTGCGCATACCAACAACAATATTATTAGTGATTTAATGTTCACTGTTGAAGATGAAAAGGAGAAATATTTTGATTTGTTGGGAAAGATTGATTTGAAATGTAAAGACGTGCATGTTAGAAAGACGAGAAAGATAGACAGGGATGTTAACGAGTACAAAGAGAATATGCACGACCCCAAACCAAAGCAGTTTGGGAGGTGTAATATTAATGATGATTTTAAAGGGGAAACGATAGATGATGTTGAGTCTGATGGGCAAAATAATGGTGTTCCCTTTAATTTATGGGACCCTTTGGATTTTCCCTCTCCCGGAGGTCAGAAACGTTGACAAAGAAAGGACCAGTCAACTACAGATACAATACCTGGACAGGGCAACAGGGAGCTTATTAGAGACAGTGCATGAAGTTGGAATGTTCAAGGATGGCCCCAAAATAAGTTACAATGGTTTTAACATTTTTAATTACAGTAATATTGATATACAAAAAAATCATTTTAACTTGTTTTTTTTAAGGGATTCACTTTTATTCCCAGGGCAAAGACTGATGTTTTTAGGTTGCTGGCTGATTTTAAACTATTTATACAAAAAAAATAATTTAGAACTATGTTTTAATGGTCAAGCAAGGTCCAACATACACAACAACACCTTCGTTAGGAAAAGTACTTTTAACCCGCCTCTGCATCCACAACTAAAAAACTTGAAATGTATGGTGGAGAATAAATTAAGGCAAGCATTAAGTAACAATAAAGTGACTCCAAATTTAAGTTAAGAAGAGAGAACCATATTGGAGAAATGCAGGAACAACAAACATTTAAGAATTATGAAACCAGACAATGGTGGGTATGTTGTTTTAATGGACAAGATTACATACGAGGGTAAAATGATGGAAACTTTGGGTGATGTCAAGCAGTACATGAGGGTATCATTAAATGAGGTAAATATTGCCTATAAGAGAATACAAGTATGTTTAAATTATTTGCTTATTGAAGGGCTTATAGACAATAATGCTTACAACTTTTACATGTTGAGAAACCTAGTGTTCCCACCATATTTGGCATCACTAAGGTCCACAAGGATGTGAACAACCCACCCCTAAGGCCAATAGTCTCTATTGAAGGTTCTGTAACTGCTCCCTTAACTAAACTGGTTGATTTAAAGCTCAAAAAATGTCTATGAGGAGGGCAAATGTGGTTAAGGATTCATGGGACCTTTTGAATAAGTTACATACTGATGTCTGCTTGGATAGTCTTGTATTTATTTCAGTTGATGTGACTGATTTATTTTCCTCGATACCACACAACATGGGTCTACAATGGTTGGAAGAGGTTTTAAGTGATAATGATATAATTTATAATAATTTTCTTACTTGCTTAATTTTAATGGATGTGATCTTAAAGAACAATTTTATATTCTTTGAAGGTGAGTATTTTAAGCAATTAAGAGGTGTTGCTATGGAGGCCCATTCTGCCCCCATGTATGCTAATATTATACTTTCCCATTGGGAAAAGAAATTTGTGTTTGTAATTTTAGATGTTGTTGGAATTTGTATGCTCATTTTTTGGACGACATATATGTTCATAGGTTCATAGGTTGGTACTAGGCTATCGGCCCTAGGGCCTATACAAGCCTAGCCATAACAATTTCCTGGCTATTTCTCCCCACACTATTTACTTCCCTGGGCCCCTGTCTAGCAGGGTGACTGATGTGATCCCTGGGGTGAATTTCCTTTCTCCCATCCAATCATCAACGTTCCTTTTGAAGAGGGCCAAAGAGGTGCTCTGCTTGACATGTATGGGCAGTCTATTCCAGAGTCTGGGGAGTCTCTGGGTCAGGAACCTATCCCTCCAGCATGTTTTGTTTATTGTGATGACAAGTTTTAGATCCCTGGAGCGTGTGGCTCTGAGGGATTGGGATTTCTTTAAGTGTAGTATGTCCAACAGCTCTGAGTTTGACATGGCCTTGTATGTTAAGCAGAGATTACCTCGGAGTAGACGATATATTTTGGGTAGAATCTGAAAGTAAATTTTTAGAATTATTTAATTATTTATCAAACATGACTGAACTTTTAAGGTTTACTTATGAAATGAGTCATGATGAGATGAAATATTTGGATATTTGTATTAGTAAAAACAATGGGAATTTTAAAACCAGGGTACATAGAAAAGCAACTTTTTTGAACTTCTATTTGCATTACACCAGTGCACACCCATACCATCAGAAGAGAGGTGTTGTAAAGGGCCAGTTTGTCCGAATAAGTAGAATGACCTCGGACAACAATGATTTCATTAATGAAAGTGCTTTTCTTATGGACCTGTCCAGGGCTAGGGGGTACCCGGAAAAGCTTCTAATGGAGGTATACAGAGAAGTGCTTGAAGCAAGGAAGACTAAGTTTGCCCCCATTTTTGGTAGTGATAGTCATGAGCTTGTGAACCTTCAAACATTTGTGAGGTCAGCAGATAATGTGTATAATAGTGCTCTGGTTATCACCTATGGTGGGGATGCTGGAGTTTCTAGAAGCATCATAGAAAATGAATGGAGTAGAGTTGCTTGTATATCAGACTTGCAGCATATCTTTGACAAGCCATTCCAATGTATTTATAGAAGGGGTCGTAGTATCGAGAATATTTTGGAAAATGGTGCCTCCAGGGTTAATAACCACTATTCCAGTAAGAGGGGAAGATACAAATGTGGCTGTTGTGCCCAATGCCTTTATGTCAAAGTTGGTGACATGTTATATTTCATAGGTTCATAGGTAGGTACTAGGCTATCTGCCCAAGGGCATTTATAAGCCTAGCCAGAATGTGTTGGCTTTCGCCTCTCTTTTAAATTAGTTTCCTGGGCCTCTGTCTAGCAGGGCCACTGAAGTGATCCCAGGGGTAAATTTACGATTTCCCATCCACTTGTCAAGATTTCTCTTGAAGAGAGTCAGTGAGGGGCTTTGCCTTACATAAACTGGGATTCTTTTCCAGAGCGAGGGAAGTCTCTGGGAGAGGAATCTATCCCTCCAACATGTCCTGTTTATTGTTGTGCTGAGGTTTAATTCACTGGAGCGTGTGACTCCAAGGGATTTGGTTTTCTTCAGGTGGAGCATGTCCATTAATTCCGGGTTGGACATGGCCTTATACGTCAGGGACAGATCACCTCTGAGCAGGTGGTAAGCAACCGAGTAGAGCTGGAGTTTCTTTAGTCGAGCTGCATAGGGCATCTGTTTGAGGCCCATGATCCTCTTGGTGAGGTACTTCTGGGGTCTTTCCAGCTGTTGCAGGTGTCTAGTAAGATACATTCCAAATGGGGCTTTGTACTCTATTATGGGCCTAATGAGCGATGAGTAGAGGGGCACAATGACCTCTCTTGATCTAGAGGTGAACCCTTTTGTGATTAGGTGGGCTACATAGAAGGAATTTCTAATCACTTTGGCAATGTGATTATCAAAGGAGAGGTTGCTATCTGCCTGAGTCCCCAGGTCCCTAATTACATCTTCCGTACTTAGTGGATTACCACCTATGTGATAATTTGTGGGCACTTTGTTTTTCCCAAAGGGGATGACTGTGCATTTTTTGGCATTTAGCTTGAGGCCATGGTTCTGACACCAGGTATCTGTCTCTGTAAGACCCTTGTGGAGGATATCTGTGTCAGCCAGAGAGTCGGTTATGGCCCCCAGTTTGCAGTTATCTGCAAACTTGATCAGCCACAGCCCTCCCATACTTGCCTGTACCTCAGAGAAGTATATACCAAACAGGAGAGGTCCCAGGACTGAGCCCTGTGGGACGCCACTTGTAACTGGTTTAGAGTTGGACATGGCTCCCGCAACTCTGACCATGTGTGTTCTATCCATGAGCCAGTTGACAACCCATTTCGTGACATAGGGGTTAATGTTCAAGCTGGTGAGCTTATCTATGATGCCAGAGTGGGGAATGGTGTCGAAGGCCTTAGCAAGGTCCAGGTAGGCTGTGTGGACTACCTTTCCTTCATCTATGGCCTTGGCAACTGTTTCAAAGAAGTCAACTAGGTTTAGGAGGCAGGATCTGCCTTTAACAAAGTCGAATTGGGTAGGGCCCAGTGTCTAAAGTTTCCCAATGCCTCTGTTTATGAGTTCCATGATGATTTGTTCCATAGCTTTGCAAACCAGGCCAGACAGGCTTATAGGACAATAGTTCCCAGGTTCTGTTGTGGCATCACCTTTGTGGAGTGGGATGACTGTTGCTGTACGCCATTCTTTGGGTATATAGCCTGTGGTAAGGCTGAGTTTGAACAGTGAATTTAGGTGAGGGTTTAGTTAATTTTGAAGCTCGTGTAAGACGCAGCCTGGGATACCATCCGGTCCCATTGATGCTGTGATTTTAGCTTTGGAGAGGGCTGTTTTTACCTGCGTGTCTGTGATGTCTGGGGCTCTGCATTCTTCTGGAATGGACACAGGCCCTTTTGGGGGTGGGGGTGGGGGGTAAAGTTTGCACTGAACCTGTCAGCCCGGATGTTGGCAATGTCAGTTGGTTCAGTGTATTGTTTGCCATTTTACACTAGCTCAGAGCATATCTGAGAGTTGCCACCTAGATTCCTGACATAGCTAAAGAAGGCTTTGTGGTTATCGTTAGGCTTTGGCAATTTTTCTTTCGAAACTGGCCTTGGATGATTTTATGAGGGATCATAGTTTCTTGCTAATATTGATCAGTGATGCCTTTCCTTTTTGGGATTTTGCTCTATCATGTCATGTAATAGTTTCCTCCTTCTGTTGTATAGCTTATTTATGGCCGGGGACCACCAGACTGGTTTCCTCTTTTTGGAGGAGTGTCTTGGTTTTACTTGGGATAGCTCGATCCATGAATTCCTGTAGATGCTCAATGAATGCATTTGTAAAGGATTCTGCGGTTTGGGCAGCATTATCCTTTAGCAGGGGGGCTTTGAAATTTTTCACCTCGGTCTTGAGAAGTGTGAAGTTGGCTTTTGAAATGTTTTTCACAGTGGTTACCTTGACTGGGGGTGGGGTCGGGATGTGAATGTCCAGTGTGATTAGTTTATGATCTGATCTTACCAGCGAGGGATTTACTCTAGTGTGGAGCACTGATCCCCCATGTTGGTGATGATCAGATCCAATATGTTGTCACCTCTTGTGGGCATGGTGTCCAGCTGTTCCAGGGCGTTTGAGTTTATAAACTCTAGGAAGCGTTGGGCAAAGGAGTTTGTACTTTAGTAGTTATCCCAGTCAATGTTCAGGTAGTTGAAATCTTCCAATATCATGGTGTTAGGTAGGACCTTTATATTTTCCAGTTTTCTCAGGAATGCTGAGTGGGGGTCCTGAGACAAGGTAGGTGATCTGTAGAGACAGGTCCATTAAGGCTTTGCCAGTTGTAATACGAATGGTATCATTTATTTAGCTTTGTGTGACAAATGTGATGCGTTTTATATAGGCAAAACAGAAAATTAAAGTCGAGAATGTATAAACATAGGTATGACATAAGGAGGATGAACACTAATAATGCTTTATACAAACACACACTAAACTGTCTAGGGGCTGAATTTTATTTTTTTGTAATTGAGGCATTGCCCATTGATCTTAGAGGGGGCCCTTGAGAGACACGTTTAGAATACAAGGAACTGTACTGGCAGTTGATACTTGAAGCCAAAAGGTACCCTAGCTTAAATGACATGGTTTCATTGAAATCTGTTTTAAAACTTAGGGCAGCTAAACTTTTGAATGTGGTGTTTAAGTCTTTATAATGTTTTTATGGGGCTGCCCAGTAGATGGCGCTGTTTGGCAATTTTTAATAGTTTTAATACAATTTTATATGACATTTTAAAGTACTCATTATTCTATTATTTTGCATTTTTATTCATTTGTACTCAGTGTCTATTCTTTTACATGCTATTTATTTATTATGTGCCTTCTTACTTGTCATTTCAATGATTTTTAAGAAGGAGTTCTCATAGTATTTCATTTTTATGTATTTAACATTGTTACACTGTGTTTTTAAATGTGAACAACTGGTTAATTGATTAATTGGAGATTGTTGGATTTATATAAAAAGGGTTGTAGAAGTTGAAATGCTCATCTGAAGAAGTTATATTCATGAAAAATGTAATTTTTTGTATATTCCACAAATGAAAATGAGCTGATTCAGTATGTGTCTTATTTGAACTTTACAGCGTGTAGTCAGTAAAGTGGTGGATTTTATACTGGTGAACCTTCCAGTGCCTTATGGAATACAAGAGGTGAAAATATTGTTCTTAGAACTGAGAAATCAGAACTGAATCAGATTTTGAGGTTTATATTATGCCAGGGCTTAATGGTATTGCCCCTCTTAAACCTATACTCATAACTAAGCATGAGTCTGTGTAAATGCATTTGATGCAGGAATATATTTCATATGCAAGCCAGCTTCCTCTTTATAAACTTTACATAAGTTTTTATACCCACTTTTATATTAAGGTTATACATTTTTACAAGCCTTTTAATTTTACATGCTTGTTATTACATATGTTTTTAAGAGCATACTGTTCCTTTAATTTTAAGTGCCAATTGATTTGTGCATGTGACTTTTTTATGGTATTTAAACCATTCACTACTTAATGTAAGTTATTTTATACAACTAGGGTTGCCACCTTTCATCGTGGCTAAAATTGGAGTAAAGCCACACCTCTCGCGTCACCAGTAACCCAGCCTATCACACTCCCTCTCCTGCCCAGATTCCACCCAATTTGTGATGTCATGATGACATCACCCAGCAGGGAACGCCCTCTTTTTCCATTCCTGCTGCCTGCTTTTGGCTGATTTACTGTGCTTTTCAGTGAAAAAGCATAGTAAATCAGCCGGTTTACAAACTCTGATAGCCTGTTTCCTTTTTGAATCAGAATACTGGAGTTTGTACAGTGTTTTCCGGACTACTGGAGAATTAGTTTGATTTCCAGATAGTCTGGAAAAAAACAGAGGGGTGGCAACCCTATATACAGCTGATAGTGATAGCTCTGAGTGAAAGTTTTATGCTTGCGTACCCAAAATTTACTTGTGGATTTCAAAGTGCATTTATTCCACCCTGGTTTTCAGTGATTTCTTATTTCTTGTTGAATACAGGGATCTAATAGGACATCTAATCTTATGGTAAGTTTACTAAAACAACTATACTTTGCCTGAAGTTAAGGGGGGCAGTACCACCATGCATCTAAAACTTTGGTAACAATCAGTTGACACAGAATTGTAGTACATGCTTTTGTGATGCAAATGAAAGAACAGACTCAAGGGCGCCCGCAGGCAGGTGCAAGGTGGTGCACTTGCACCCCCCTGGAATTGGCTAGATAATTACAAAAAGTTTTTACGTACGTTCTTCTTTAAGAAGACAGAAGTCCGAACAGTCCAGTCGCAGGCGTGCTGACTTCATCGCTGTCATTTAGAGGTTTGTGAGCGGGAACTCACACAGACGGGTTTTTTACAAGCAGGATGATTCGAGCGGGACCTGAAACGGAAGGAAGATGGGACACTTAGCAAGCGGGACCTGAAACGAACGGAAGGAAGATGGGACAAGGTAGAGAGAGGTGTGTGTGTGTGTGTGTGTGTGTGTGTGTGTGTGTGTGTGTGTGTGTGTGTGTGTGTGTGTGTGTGTGTGTGTCACACATTGTTAGAGGAGATGCATGTGTGTGTGAGAGAGAGCGTATATTCTTGTCTGATAATATCTAGTAACTGCTGTAATATTTTATTTAGTTGCTACTTTTCTTTTATGAATTTGGTTATTGGCTAAGGCATAGTATCTTTTCAGTGGTGATCCAGGAGGAATAAAGCATGCAAGTACAGACAGGGGAAGGGGTTCTTATAGAATAAAGTTCAGATGCAGTTCTTAGCTTTACGACTTTGCTTAAAGCTTGCAAGGTTTGTTCGTATAGCAAAATGTCTCAACATAGCTCTATAATATGCTGTGCAGTTCCCATTGTATGCTGACTATATACAGCCTCAAGGCCCAGACATGTCAAGTATGTGGCACTTTGCCTGTATGCAGTGCGAGACTACTATCACGAAGAAGCATTGATAATTAGCTACTCTGTCACTGTGCTGTGTTTAATTTGTTTCTCTGCAGTGTACCAGTGTATCATGCAATCAGTGATGGGACCGATGCAACATATGATTGCCAGTCACCACTATCCTCTCTCTGATTTTACAGAACAAATAGTTATGTACAGTCTGGCAGTTTACCACAAAAGAATAAATATATGAGCTGAAAACAAGCTTTACCGTGCAGCCAAGACCAAGGTCTGAAAGTCTCATGCTTCATTTGCCTATTGTATGATTTTGAGATGTCGGTAAACCAGTCTTGTGAGGTGTCATCCTTTAAAGGAACCTCCTCTGCTGATCCTAATTCATGATACCTGTAGCTCACTGCCAACCCCCTAATCCCATCCCTCTGCTTTACTTTAGAAGAAACGCTTTCCATACAGTAAAACTATTTCGACAAAGTGGACCAGATTCCAAAAGACTTGCTTTTAGTTAGTGACCTACACTGGTGCAAGGCATATCTATAAAGCAGACTAACACTAAGAGCAAGTCTTTTGGAATCTGGTGTGTCTGAATTTTGTGGTAGAACTATGAATAACTGATTGCAAAAGAAAAAAACAAAAAAACAATTTTTCTTATTTTGCTATCAGTTGCTATGGTGAGAACTGAATTTACTAAATGGTAGCTATTTAAGTTTCAGTCTTCCTCTTTCACAAAACAGTTGATTTGGCATAGTGGTATGTTGCTCTGACTGTTTTGTACGGGGTCCCCTGGGTTCAAGACGTGGCAGTGAAATGTATGGTGGTAACGCAGCATTTTATTCTAGCAACTTTCAAACTTTATACAAGCAATGTTTAAAATGTGTCCCTGGTTTTTGGCCTCTAGTCCCCCCCCCAATAAATTTTGGCTTTTTCCAGATTTCTTGTGCTGAAAAGTTCAGAGATACAGCTGAGTGTCGAGTAGATTTTACAAGGAGCTGAGAGCTGCAGGGGAGCAAAGGTTTAGTGCTGCTTGTGTGTAGTCTGCTTGCATTGTTAATAGCACAACAGATAGTGTACTTGCTTTAGATGCTGAAGGCTGTGGGTTCTACTCCCACAGTAGGTAAATGCATTGCTGATGCTGTATTGTGTTGTAAAGGGGGTGGATGCTGCAGTCTTTTTGGCAAAGATACCTAGTAACTATGAACCTGTTAACAGTTTGCTATCCATTCCCTATTGCGGTATTACTAGCTTTTCATTTTTTTATTGCATGCAACAAAAGCAATTTATTCTTCAAG
Organism: Protopterus annectens; assembly: GCF_019279795.1. NCBI lineage: Eukaryota > Metazoa > Chordata > Ceratodontiformes > Protopteridae > Protopterus > Protopterus annectens. The sequence continues at coordinate 46,414,884 of NC_056750.1, forward strand.
GGTAACAGGCACTTTATTTGTAGATTAAACAATGACATATAAAGTGTTTGCTAGCAGCAACCTCTTTATTAGTTACACATTTTTTCAATGTGGAGTTTACTACTTCAGAGATTGTGTATATTTTTTACTGATACTGGTGGACTTGAGTAGACTTTTTATGATGGGAATATTCTGAATTGGGCAGTTTTGTCATTGGTGGATGCTTTTTGTTATTGTTTACTGGCAAAATGTTCAAAACAATAAATTTAAAATGCCCTCTAACAACTGTACTGTATTGTACAAGGAATATAATGTAATACAGTCAGGAAGGTGTATCAAAGAGCACATGTATGTTATGTCCGAGGGGGCGATGATTTTGAAGACAGCCCAGAGTTAATATTTGGCATTCGCAAAATGTATTTTCTCTGAAAGTGGGTTTCAGTGCTGTTTCAATGCATGAGTTTCAAGAGCAGAGAAGTTTTAATGTTAGTCTATTTTCATTGTGAGACTGCTTTAACAAATATGTATTAGGGTTTGTGCTGTAAAATGCAAAATAAAACTTTCAAATGAAATCCTGAATCATCGCAGAAGTAAAGCAGTATGCACATTAGTGTTTATGATAAATGGGGTAAAATAACCAAGGAATGGGACATTGGGATGGCTGCAGGGGGGAGGCTCCATTTGACCATGATCTTGTGAGGGGGGGTAGCAAGCTCAGACAGCCCGGTTGAACTATACCTCTCAGTTGTCCATATCTTTGCAGAATGAATAGATATTTGCTGCTTATTTTGGTTTGTTCCTCAAATTTGTGTTTTTTTAGCAAATCATTTAGGAATGAAGCCATTAAATGACAGACATTGAGTTTCAGATGTCATAACCTTCAGAAAAATGCATGCTAATGCAAGACTGTCTAAGTTTATACAAGAGCAATTTTAGTAGTGTTTGTATGTTCCCCAATATTTTGGCCTTGTTCAGATTTCCTGCATTAAGAGGTTGAGAGGTACGTGGAAATCACTTTGTAGATTAGGAATATCCAAACATCTCAATTGTCCCCAATTCTGGCTCAAAATGTTGCTCTCCTAATAATCCCTCCTCCAAAATGGCAATTTTGGAAGAAAATGTGGAGGGTTTACAATTATATATAACTGTAATGATCACTTATAGATTACCTTTATTTCAGAAATGCATGTGGATGCTCTTATTTTGTTAGCTGCTTCAAGTTAACTGTTAATATTAAAAGGTGTCGCTTTTTGACAGGTATTTTTGCATCACATTTTGGTCCGTTTTCATAAAATTGTGGTTTTCTGGCAAATTAGTGGCAAGTCATTAAAGATTGAAGTTAGAAAATAATGGCAGACATTTGAGTTTCAGATTTCATACCCTTCAGAAAATTTGTACTAATGCAAGGTCTACCTGTTCTATTTAAGTTATAAGAGCAATATTTAAAAATTGGCCTTATTTTGTCCCACTTCTAGTTCTATGTATGGCTTTGTCCAGATTTCTTGCTCTGAAGTTGAGAGGTATGAGTGTCAGAGCCATCACTGTCAGCCAGAGACATTTCAAATTATGACATACTTATTGCACCCCACTCCCCATTGTAGTGGCTCTGGATATGTCCATGGAAGGCAAGGAGCAGTTATGCAGTGTAAGTGTGCAGAGTATTCCCCATCCAAAGTAGATCACAAATCGACCATGGCTTTTCATCTGTCCTTGATTTTGCAAAATGTTCTGGTTTTCTATCAGATTTTTGTACTGTTGATTTATGCTTCTTATTCTGGAACTGTATGCTGTCACAGTGCCCTGTTGCTCTGTTTAAGTAGCCATGGTTTAATGAACATCAGGTAAGCTTGTTGGAGATTGTAAGATGCAAGTAAGCTTTAGTAAGCTTGTCGGACATTGTAAGATGCAAGTAAGCTTTAGTAAGTATATTATTAAAGAATTGTCAGCATTGAAAGCCTTTTCGTTGTTGCCATGCAGAGAATATTTACATGACTAGATAATGTATAAGCCTTGGGTATTGAAATGCATATGACAGTATTTTATTTATTTATTTTATTTGCAGTTGGTTTGCCAGGATAGTCCATTGGGCCAAATGAACCCGTTTTCAATGGAGTCCTGGGGAGAAAAGCTCCAAAACTAAGTAGGTTATTAATAGATATACAAATTATACAATTACACAGAAGTTAATCATACAAGAAATAACAATTTGCAAATAATACAACAAAAACTAGGTACAATCTAGTGATGAAATTAATAGGTAATACAGACTAAATTTAGCACAAAAGCACTGAGAAATAACAACAAATTTGGAAGCATTTCATGACAATATTGAGGAATAATAACATATTAGGAAGCAATGCACAAAAGTACTGAGAAGCAATAACGTCTTAGGGAAGCAATACTTGGGAAGTGTGGCCTAGTATATTCTTTCTGATTATTGTAGGAATAATACTATGTATGAGTTAGGGTGGGTAATTAGGAAAGTTGCAGGAGGAAACAGAGGAAGAAAGAAGATGGCATTTGCAAGTGTTAGTTATGTGGGGTGGGAGCAAGAGCATTCCCACTGGGATACTAGATGTGAGTGAAGAGATCTTTTAAATATAAAATGGTTGGGGGTGGTGCGAATGGAAGGTGGTAGGGAGTTCCAAAGGCATGCAAGGCCATAAGACAGAAGATTTTTGCCTGGGGGACGAGTTGGTTTATATACTTCTAATAGATTTTGATTATTGGACCTTAACACTCTAGCAGGAAGGTGCATTTTAAAGGCTGATGAAAGGGAGGGACAAAGGGAGGGGTTGAAAATGAGCTTATGTGCAAGATTTAGTTGAGTATATGTGAGATAACTGGGTAGCTCTAGCCATTTTTAGTTTTTGGAGAGGAACAGTGGTGGGTGGAGGACTTGTGGTTGGTAGCGAACTTGGCAATTTTGTTGTAGCAAGAGGAAAGTTGTGTTTTTAGAGATGTCTGTAGATTAGTTAGAAGTGGAGCTCCATAGAGAAGGGAGGGGATAAGAAATGAGGTAGAGAGGGTGATTTTGGTAGCAGGTGTAAGGTAATGATTTTGTCGGGAAAGCATACCTAGTTTTTGATGGGTTTTCTTGATATTTAACTGTAGGTAGGAGTTGAATTTGAGCTGGTTATCAATTTGGACCCCAAGTAACTTGGTCTCGGACACCAGTTCCAGGGTAGATTATTTTGTCTAGAGATGTGGAATGTGTTTATATTGAAAGAAGTTGCCTTAGGGGGTGAATAACATTAATTTGGTTTTAGAGGCATTGAGTGCTAGGTGATTCCTTTTCATCCATTGCTCAGTTGTTGTAAAAGCATCTTGAGTCAGTTTTAGGAGTGAGGGATAGAGGTGGCAGCGCAGATAATAGCAGAATCATCGGCATATTGGATGATGTCTGAGAATGGGATAGAGTTGCGAAAATCATTTATAAATATATTGAAGAGAAGGGGACTCAGTATAGAGCCCTGGGGTACCCCAGTAGGAGTATTTAGAAATGAGGAGGTGGCCTTTTTCCATTTGACTGCTTGAGATCTGTTAGATAAGTAGCTGGAAAACCAGTTCAAGGAGGAGGGAGAGAGGTTAAGTTTAGAAAGTTTAGTTAGTAGCAGGCTGTGAGAGAGTGTCAAAGGCCTTAGAGAGATCGAGTAGTAGGGTAGAAATAATTTGGCCAGAACAGTTTCAAGGAAGGAGAGGAGGCGGTCATAGTGCTATGATGTGGTCTGAATCCATGTGTGGGAGTTAGTAGGTGATTATCTAAGAGATGTGGAAGGAGTTGTAGTTGGATACACTTTTCTAGGAGTTTAGAGATGGGGACAGAATAGCGATGGCGCGGAAATTAGTAACATTGTTGTTGTTGCCACCTTTTATGTAGAGGTATGATATTGATTAAAATGCTAATAGGATTGCTTCAGCAGCTTTGCTAAGAAAGTAAGAAGGGATGTTATCAGGAGCATTGGTGCATGGCTTCAGTTTCATAAGGAATTTCTTTATAGTAGAAGTGGGTATAGGTTTAAATGAGAAAAAGGAGTGTGAAGAGGGAGAATTAGGGGCAGATGAAGCTGATGAAGTAGTAGGAATAGGAGGAGTGGAGGGATGGGAGTTAGTAGATGGGAATGAGGAAGTAGTAGCAGTAGGGTAGAGATGGTTGGGGATGGTAAGGGAGTTTTGGAGAATGTAGTGGTGTTAGAGAAAGATGACGTTAATTTGGAAATGGATTCAATGAAAAGAGTTAAATTGGGTAGCCAAGTCTTGGTCAGGAGCGTTTGGGTCTGGGGTAGGGGTATCTGGTTTGCTGGGGTTAAGTAGAGTAGAGATACCTTTCCAAAATTTCTGAGGGTTTGATTTTATTATTGTTTTGAAGTGTGGAAAAGTAGTTTTGTCGATTGAAGATTATGAGCTTTTACCTTATTTCGAAGTATTTTATATTCATTGTAATAAAAGGACAGGATTACAGTATTTTCAGAAGCTCATTACATTTTATTGCAGACCAGTGTCTTATAGCAGTGTCTGTGTGTTAGTACACTTGTAGTTGGGTCAGGGTGGCTTTAATGGTATATGGTAAATAAGCATTGCTACCTTACTTAAAAGCCAAGCCCTGCAACAACTAGCTCCACACTGAAGTCAAAACACAATAGCTCTGGTGGGTAAATGTACTCTGTAGTAATCAAAAAGGCAAATGTTTAAAATAACTACAGCTTATGTGCAAACACAATAGGTAGTGATGAAACAATGCTCTGCTAAAAATGCTTTAATGCTCCACATTGCTGAGCTGCAGATCGGTTATCACTGGCTACCAGGATTTCACCCACTTCAGCTCAAGCACGGTGCCGTTCAGTGCAACCTTCCCAGAACTAATTCAAGTCTGACCAGAATTATTTGGTGTGTGTATAAGAGGGAGGTAGCATACCCCTCAGCTGTCCAGATTTTTGCCCCATATTCCTCCTAAAAAGGATTGAAGTTGCTAAATGAGACATTTCAGTTTTAGATGTCATGTCATTTAGAAAAATGCATGCTAACACAAATCCTGTTACTCTTGCAATTTTCTAAGTTTTTGAGAGCCATATTTATAATCTGTCCCTATTTATTTTAGGATTTGTCCAGATTTCTTGCACTAAGGTTGAGGCCTTGAGGGGTGTGGTATGTTTTTGAGAGAGAAGAGTTAACAGGTGGAATTTTCAAGTGCATTTTCAAGGAACTGTGAGTTTTAAGGAAGCTAAGTTCTCTATTTACAATGTGCAACTGTTTTGTTTAGCAAATGGTATCTCTATTGTGGAATACTTGCATCTTAATGTAAAGGCTTGATGTTCTATTCCTACAGCATATACATTTGTATGCTGCAGTCCTCAGGATGTCCTCCTTTGGATGAGATGCCTAATAACTATGAACCTGTTTTTCCGCTTGTCATCCATTTTCTATTGCAATATACCAATTTAACATTGGCAATTTATTCTTCAGCAGGCACTGAATTTGTAGATGAAACACTGAAATATACAGTTGTTTTCTAGCAACAACATCTTCATTAGTTTCAGATATCTTTAATGTGGAATTATGCAGATTACTTTCAAACAAGTGCTGCTGTATAATACAAGGGATATAATTCAATTATATATTATAATTAATACAATCAGGTAAATCAAATAACTTTGAAAACAGTTCAAAGGTAAATAACCTGCCACTGGCCAGATGCATTTTCTTTGAATGTGGGTTTCAATGCTGTTTCATTGAATGTAGAGAAGCTTTAATGCCAAGTCTGTTTTCATTGTAAGACTATTGCTTTGTTTAGGTTTAGTAAATGTCTCAGTGTTTGGGCTATAATGTTTGAAATAAAAGTTGTAAATTAAATCCAACTGCCTGTAATCATTGTAGAACTAAAGCATAAAACAGTATGCACACAGATTTGAACAGTGTCTACAGTAAATGGGGAGAAATAATGGGACACTGGAATGGCTGTTGGACTTGGGCGGGGCTGTGTTGGCAGGTGAGCTATGTGGGTGGTGCAAAAAGCTCCCTTGAACAGACTCCATATTTGGCTTGTTAAAATGCAGTAGTTGCAAGAACTAAAACAATATACATTTTTGGAATGGGCATTTGAAATCACTATATTTTTGTTATCAAAAGTCTTATCCAAGTGTTTCAAAGGATTGGTAGGTATTTAGACCCATTTTATATGTAGTTTACAAAATGAAAATGTATTTCTGGGACTTTTTCTGAAATTGGACATGTCATAAACATTAAAGCTGTCGCTATGTAACTGGACATATATCAGAACTTGCTTGGTTATAATATAAAAGTAATGTTCCTGTATTGTACTGTGAATCAGTGTAAATACTGACGTCTGTGCTGTTTTCCTTACTGTACTTCTGTCACATTATGGCCTCAGCCTTGTTCCTGTCAACCTGCTGTCTTACACTAAACAGCATTCTGTGTCATACAGTTTAAATTATGCATTGCTATTAGCGGTTTTGTTCAATAACTAAAAATTATTAATTAATAACTGCATCATTTGACTCACACCTGTAGCTAGGTCAGATATCACCTGAGGCAAGCCACAGAATGGCACCTACTTCAGTCTGAAGGGGTCTATGTTCACACATTGAATAATTCAATCAGTGAATGTTAAACAGCAAACATCGAAATTACAGAACACGTTTATCTTCAAAAAATAATTTATTGAATGGCCATAGTTGGCCAACAAACAGGAAGTACTGTGATGCATAAGGTAAGCTAAAGAAACCCTTTTATAATTTTGCCCAATTCCCCACTGTAGTGTGATCTCGGAGCTGGTATATATAGTTGGGGGTGGGGGCACAGCACCCTCATTGGGGGGTGTAGGGCATGGAAACCCTCCACCTTGGTTGATAAGGTCTTTTTATTACCATTCGTGATGTTGGCCAACTATGGCCATTCAATGAATTATTTTTCGGAGATAAGCGTGTGCAGTGATTTCAATGTTTGTGTTTAACATTTGCTGCTAAGCTGTTCACTGAAATTGCCATTCGATGCATGAACATAGACCCAATCTGAGGTTGAAGACCTCCAAAGTTGAGGTCCAAAAATAAATTTCTTACTGTAAGCGAAGCAAACAACTAAGAACATTTATCATTCAATTAAACAGCCGCAACATAAACCACAGCTACACTTGCATCATGTTGGCAAATCTTTTGAGGTGACAATTGTGCCCCCTAACAGCTTGCACACAGGACAGTTACCCTTTCACCCAACTTTAGTTATGGTACTGATCTGAGTTTCTTCATTCATATATTGGTTACATAAGAGCAATCCTATGAAAGCTATTAGTCTAATTAACTGGTATTTTCTTACAGTCAACTAAGTTTTAGTTAAGTTTCTGCCTGTATGACCAATATGTTGTTTGCAATTATGTTTTCTGCATTAAATTACATTTCTGACAGTAAATTAACTAATATATACATTTGTATCAGGTAAAATAATATTGCAACTGGCAATATTTTATCTGTTTATCAGGTAGTCACTTAACAAGTGCTAAGGTAGAAACTGGAGTTATGAAGCAAAAAGTAACTATTCTGTCATTCACCCAGCTTGGTCAGGATTCATTTCTAGCTGCTAATATGTAATGTTTTCCCTTCTAGGACCATTCACTAGTTTCATTCCCAATATACGTTACATTTTTTCCTCAGTAAGCTTTAACACCAGCCCTTCCCTTCATCTCATCTCTTCTGACTTCTCATTTCTTCTGCCTTTTTGTTCTTCCTTTTTCTTCAGGTTTATCACTGACATCAGACCTGAAGATACTTGTCAATGCATGATGGAGAGGAACGTGTCTGGCAGCCTAGGAAAGTGTTATTTATCAAGCAGTCCTACCACCTGGGGCAGAAGTTTTGGAGGTTACGAAGATGGGCCTTTTTTCATATGAAATCAATTGCTAAGGTAAGAAATCTGTTGCTATGGTAAATATCCATAACTTTTATTTTTGTCCTGATAAAGACATCCTAGTGTTTTGCTAGATTTGGATTATATGAATTTGTACAGAGGCCAAATTATCAATAATAACTCCTAGCAGTTTGTGAAGTCTATTACCTGGATTCTGGAGCCATTGAAAGAGGGGGTGTTAAAGGTTTTCAGATCATAGGATCATAGGATGTAGAAGGCAATTGGACCAAAGGCCATGTGTACCTTGCCAGTAACCACCACCAGGCTCTACAATCCCTTTTTAGGAGGGCAAGGCCTGTAAGTCCCAGAATAAACTTGTGTACCCATCCAATTCTCTACATTATGTTTGAATGATGACAGGGAATACAGACCTCTGAACTGTCCATAGTTTGGATATATCTTCCTATTTTTCAGACCTGATTTACCCCTGCACAGGATGTCCCTATTTTTGGAGGTATGTCTATATCTTCAGTTTGATTTATCCCTTCACACATTTTTCTGAACCCCTCTCATCCTGTGATTTTGAAGCAGTCTGACTAAGAAAAAAACACACTAGAGGATCAACATATTAGTGACAACAATATTTTAAAGAATTATGATGCTTCTTGCATCTCCCTTATTCTTAAACAAAAATAAATGACCTTGTGTGGCAGAGTTTTGCAATACAGTTCATTAAAGTCTACAGATTTTACATTGGCTCTTTGATAATTTACTTATAGTTTTCCATCATTTTTGTCACTGTTTTTTTAAATATGTATTTCTCAATAGTACCCATATTCCTACTGGAAGCTGGAAGAGTTATGTAATATTTATTTAAAATTTATGCTAATTAGATACCCAGATTTTTAGCTGGGTATTCCTAGTTTTCAAAGGCCTTTGTTCCTGTTTATAAGGTCTGCAGGTTGAGAGGTATGAAGGAATCATACGGCCTGTCCTGTAGGGGGAGCCTGTTCCACAGCAGAGGGAGACATTGGGTGATGAGGACAACGGGTGATCAGCCTATCTCTCTGTTTAGTTTTATTTATTTACTGCTATATTTTGAAATCTCATGTTATAGTGCAGTCTGTGTTATCAGGAAAAATAAGTCAAGGATAGCAGGATCCCCTATGTATAGTAAACAAGATACAGATCCCCCTTAGGAGCCTGTAAGCCTCTGAGTCCAGAGACAAGAATTCCAGTGTTCCCTGGAAGTGAAGATTTTTGAGGTCAGAAATTATTTTTGATAGGGACCTCTACTGTAGCTCCTCGAGTTTTTTGATGTGTTGAGTAAGATATAGGTCTAAAATGGTGTGTTATATTATATAATGGGTCTGACCAGGGCAGAATATAAGGGTACAATGACTTCCTTGCTATTAGAAGAGATGGTTTTGGCAATTAGTTTTGAGATATACATTTTTCTTAACTACACTTCCTACATGGTGATGAAAGGGGAAGGGAGCTATCAATCCATGTGCCAAGGTCTCTAATTACTGACTTGATTGATAGCAGGGTGTTATTGATACATTAAGTTACATCAATTTGCTGTTTCCTGAGTGGGATGATACTGTATTTCTTTGCATTCAGTGAAAGATTTTTCGGTACAACAGATGTTGAATCATGTTGATCCATGTGGAAAAGTATAACTATCTTCAATTTATCTGACAACTACACTTGACTTGCAGTCATCAGCAAATTGGGTAAATCAAAAATCAGTGTTATCAGTTCTGAGATCAAAGAAAAATAAATGTGGAACAGGAGGAGGCCCAACACAGATGCCTGGGGGAGACAAATGGTAAACTTCTCTTTGACTGAGGAGATGTTACCAACTCTGACAACATGCCATCTGACCTTGAGCCAGTTAGCTATCCGTCTTGTCACATAGGGATCAATGTTTAATGCAGTGAGCTTATTTATAATTCCATCGTGTGGTGTGGTGTCAAATGCCTTGGCTAAATCTAGATAGGCAGCATTGACTGTGTGCCCAATGTCTATTGCTTGCTCGACCTTTTCAAAGATGCTTACCAGATTTAGCAGGCCTGACCTACTCTTAACATAACCAGATTGTTGAGGGTGGAGCTTTATCAGATTTCAAATGTTTTGATTTGTAAGGCTGGCGATGATGCACCACATGACTTCACAAAAAAGACTCATAATGCTGAGGGGTCTGTAGTTTGCAGGATTCGTGGCGAGTTCATCCTTGTGGAACATCATCACTACATCAGTGCAACAGGATTCAGGGACATAGCCTATAGGTAGGGACACAGAATGTAGGCAGGGACATAGCCTGTAGGTAGACATAGCCTGTACATAGGAAGATAGTCCATAGGAAGGGACACAGCATGAAGGTAGGGACATAGCCTGTAGGTAGGGACACAGTTTGTAGGTAGGGACATAGCCTGTGGGTAGGGACATAGCCTGTAGGTTGGGACATAGCCTGCACATAGGGAGATAGCCTATAGGTAGGGACACAGCCTGTAGGTAGGGACATAGCCTGTATGTAGGGGTATAGCCTGTAGGTAGAGACATAGCCTGTGCATAGGGACATAGTCTATAGGAAGGGACACTGCCTGAAGGTAGGGATATAGCCTGCAAGTAGGTACGTAGCTTGTAGGTAGGGACATAACCTATGGGTAGGGACATAGCCTGTAGGTAGGGACATAGCCCGCAGGTAGGGACATAACCTGTAAGTTAGGGCATAGCCTGTGGGTAGGGACATAGCTTGTAGGTAAGGACACAGCCTGTAGGTAGGGACACAGCTTGTAGGTAAGAGCATCGCCTGTGGGTAGGGACATAGTGTGTAGGTAGGGACATAGCCTGTAGGTAGGGGCACAGCCTGTAAGTAGGGACATGACCTGTGGGTAGGGACATGACCTGTGGGGTAGGGACATGATCTGTGGGTAGGGACATAGCCTGTGTGTAAGGAGATAGCCTGTGGGTAGGAAAATAGCCTGCAGTAGGGACACAGCCTGTAGGTAGGGACATAGCCTGTACATAAGGACATAGCCTGAAGGTAGGGACATAGCTTGTGAGCAGGGACATAGGCTGTAGGTAAGGACATAGCCAGTAGGTAGGGACACAGACTGTGGGTAGGGGTACAACCTGTAGGTAGGGACATACCTCTAAGTAGGGGCACAGCCTGTAAATAGGGGCATATCCTGTAGGTAGGGACACAGCCTGTAGGTTGGCACATAGCCTGTATGTAGATACATAGCCAGTATGTATGTACATAGCCTGTAGGTAGGGACATAGCCTTTGGGTAGGGACATACCTGTAGGTAGGATTATAGCCTGTAGGTAGGATTAGGCATAGATTAAATAGTTTAAGGAGTGCATGTTTGATAATGTCCATTAGGCAGTCCAGTATCTTATCCGAACCCATGGAAGCAATGTTTTTGGTCTTTGAGAATACCTTGAGGACACAATCCTTGTTGATGGTGTGAGAGAAGTCACTCAGGGGTAACTGAAATTCAGATGATAGTTTCAGGGGAGAAATTGGCCACAAACTTGTGTACTACTATACTAGAAATGTCTTTGGGTTTGAGTGGGAACCACCATTATGAAGCAGTTCATTGCATTTTTGTAAATTATTTCTTAATTTTCTAATGTGACTAAAGAATGTCTTTTAGTTATCCTTTGCCTCAGTTGCTAGCCTAAGTTCATGCTACTTGAACAGTAATATAAGGCATTGTAGATCTTTAATGGCTGCTATCAGTTTCTTGGTGGGGTTTTTCATATTATTTGGGTGGTTTTATCAATACATGGTAATTTGAGCAGTTTCTTCATTCTGTTAGTAGTGGTATACAGAATAGACACCAGCATCAAGAATATTCTGGAAAGAAATCCATCTAGTAGTACCACCAGTAGATTGGGAAAAATGACAAGATGTGGGCAGTGCATGCAGTGTAAGCACATACTAGAGGGAGACAGGGTTTTACTCAAAGGTTATGGATGGGTTAGATTATTTCAGAAACACAATTTTGGCAGTAAAAAAAGTCATTTATGCCAGCATTTGTCAGACTTGTTCGTGCTTCTATATCGGAAAAACCAAAAATGCTTTTAGAACTCGCATTTACCAACATGTTTATGATATAGACAAATGTAACATCACAAATGCATTAGCCAAACATATTAAACTTCACCCAGGTCACTATTTCAAGTTTATAGTCCTTGAACAGATCATCATAGATGAAAGGGATGGCCCTATTGACCATATGTTGGAGTATAAAGAACTATTATGGCAACTGAGGGTCAATGCCACCACTAGCCTAGGGCTTAATGATATGGTCTCACTTAGCAGTTTTTTTTTTAATTAAAAGCAGACCTCTGCATTTAAATATTTAATGTCTCCTACAACCATGCCAAGAATGTTATTGATTTTATTTGTTCTTGGTTTTGAAAATATATATAAAGAGATATAACATCTATGATAAAAAATTTACATGAGTTGCTAGTAAAATGCATTAAGGGAGCCTGTACCTTTAAAAGTGGAGGTACATTCTACAAGTGTTTTTTTAATTGATTTATTGCACTGGTTACATAAGACTCTGAGTGTAGCTTGATTTTATTCTGAAGAAGTCATAGTTAAAAACTGACGAAAGCGCTCAAATAAAATTTTACTTTTTCCTGGTTGTCCAGTTCGCTTTGAATTTATACAGTTTGTTTCTAACCGGGAAAAGCCGAAAGAAGAAGAAGATTTTACCATGATATTTAATTCTAGTAGGAGTTACCAGATCAGTGTGCTTGTCTAAATGGACATATAGATCCTTAGAGTATGTGTTTGCAAATTTCAATTGAACTGTGAAGTTGTCATGTATGTATTTAGAGATTTTGTCATATAACTGTAAATGTTTTGCCTTTTTGAAGCACCTAAAGAGTGTGGTGTTGGTTACCAGAGGAGTGGACGTTCTCAGAGTAAAAAATAACCAGTAGTTGGTCAGACTTAACAAATAAGGAACTAACCAGGGGCAGAGAACATGCTGGAGCTAAGTTTGTGATGATCAGGTCAAAAATGCTTGTATTCCAGGTGATACTGAAGAAAAGTTGATGCATGGAGTCCAAGAAGCATTGAGCATACCCTGTGTTGGTAGTGTAGATATGCCAATCTATAGATGGATATTTGAAATCACAAAGGATTAATGAAACATTGATTATTGGGCTATTTTCAAGGAATGACAAGAAGTTTTTTTATAATCATGTGGGGCCATCATAGGGAGTGATAACAAGCTATTAGTTGGAAGTTTGACTTCCCCAAGATGGAGCTCTATGAGCTCATGGGGGGGATATGGGTATTACTATTAAAGGGATGCTGCCACTATGTAAAAAATTAAATTTTACTGCAGTAACTAGTGGATTTAAAGGCATGGTAGACACAAAATCCAGACACGTGAGAGGTGCAGTTCCAGATGAAGAAGTACATTTAAATTTAGGCAGTCTGTTGTTAAGCCCCCCTGGCACTGAGAAGGGAAATTTGTTGTTGTCTAAGCTGGGATTTGATTTGCTTGTTTGTTAGGGTTGGATGTTCATTATATGAACACTGTATAAAAAATGTACAAGATGCCAGAAAAGGCTTTGACCAGTATGCAGAAACCCTTGAATGAGAGATGTTTATCATCCTTTGCAAAGCAAGTTGAGCTATTGGTCACCTCATCCTAGTGTGACATAAACTGGACTCCCTTGGAATGACACCAGCTTTGTACCAATTGTTGAACTCATTTATCTTTTCCTTAAATCTAGGCATCATTTCAGGTGATTGGAAGATGCCACAGAGTGCTAATTTGATTGAAGCTTGTGTAGCACGTTTCACAAGTCCCTGCAAATTCCAAAAGTTCCAGCATGTTCTTTGTGCCATGTCATTATTCCCACATGGACTACTCTCATGTCGTAGTCATAATTTCTAGTGGAGCTGCTGCTCTTTATGTGTCTGCAATCCTGGCTCCAGAAAGGCAGCTGATTCTAAACTTGTTCTTGTCATGCCTCATAAACTTGGATTCTATGTGTCTAACAATAGAGTTACCAGTTACTAAGATGTTTTTAGGAACATGTTGGTCAAGGGATTGGTAAGTTGTTTGTGACATGTTGATAAGGGAGATGAGTGTAGTAGGTGTATTTTGGCTGGGGTCACTAATGACTAATCATAATAGTTCTAGGAGGCTTAGGTGGTGATTTTTAATGTCATCAACATATGACTGTTTTGTGTTGCATTTGCACAGGTGATGGTATAATAGTGCAGTGCTCACTAGATGCCTCAGAATAGGAGAGGGATGCTTCCACATTTGCTAGGTATTTGCATCTCTATCAGGTACAATCAATTAAGTTGAATAGGCCTTCATTTTTATAAGCATGGGGCAGCCTTAGGACACCAAGTGCTAGAAGGCTGGCAATACAAGATGAGGGGAGTTGCTGCCTTTGCATAATGTTCAGTGTTACTGGTGATAGAACCTCAAAGGGGGATAAGGAAGAGACTAAGGGAGTGGGGAGGAAAGATGGGTGCTGTTCTCACTGACTGTTTTGAGCACCAGGTGCAGACTAATGCAGCTGGTAGCAGACTAGCACAAACTGGCAAAATACAGTTTGGTCCAGATCACAATACTGCCTAGAACCTAGAAATTCAGCAAGATGTTATTTCAGTACTAAATAAGGGAGAAATTAGACTTCTACACACTAATTTCATCTACAAATCAGGTGGTGGTACACTCAGCACAGCTGAGCATAGTACAAAGCAGGGGATAAAAGCAAGAAAACCAATAAGAAGCAGCTACAATCCAACCTGGCAATGGATTGGCTTAAATAAGAAATGTATTAACAAACAGCACAACATTTGCTTTTCCAGTCCTATAGCTAAAACCATAATTACAAACCTTGGCACTATGTACTTATGGTGAAATTGAGTCAAATGTAACCTGCTAATTGCAAATTTGCATCAATATGACTTATGTTCATTGTTTTAGGCTAAATGGCACACATTTAATACTATGACAAGGAATGTTTTTTATTTATCTATTTATTTGTTTATTTATTTATGCTTTTGCTACAGCAGAATTCAATATATTATTTGGGAAAACATTACTTAGTAAATATTTGCAAATCACTTTAACGTGAATTGATTTTTCTTCCACCAGATTAAAATTCCTTAGCTTTTATACATGCAATGTGACAAATATTTGGACTAGGTTTATATAGTGTAACACTTGCCCCCTCCTACAGAGCTGCCTCCACAAACACACACACACACACACACACACACACACACACACACACACACACACACCCTGCAAAAGTACATATTTAACTCCAAGGCTGCCAGACAACAGAGGAAAAGGATATTTGGGTTCTGAAAAATATATAAAGTGCCTGTCTCTCAAAAGGATTCTGGAGTGGTATAAACCTTTGTACACACTAAGTGTGGCCAGCTGGACTCTGGGCATTGAAGTTTTGGAAACTAGTGGTCACGATCACCCCCTTTTTCAGTAGCTGTATGTGAACTAGGAAACAAACACCATCTTAATTATTAGACATCAGACTTTGCTAACAACTGGATTGGATGTGTGCTCTCAACCATTTTGCTTTCTTTAGCTTTATGTTTATAATCCTGCTGCTTTTAGTGAAGTCCTGCAAAAGCTGGATGAATCATTCTTGGTCTAACTTCTATCATACCAATTTCCTGCTGTGGAAGTGCCCCATCCTGCTTCTGGAAGATTCAAGTCCCCCCATAATCACTGCCCTTCTTTTCCCTTTTCATACTGTTTCAGTGAATGACCTTCTATCCAGGGGCCTTCATCTTCATATGTATGTGACACATTGGATCTGGTCTGTATCTTGGGTGCTCACTCTTCATCTGCCCATGAACTCTCTTCTTTGCTCTCTTCATCTTCCTTAACCTCACTCCTGGTCCACTTCCTTATATCGACTACCACCAACTCCCATAACGCCCACTCTGTTTTTTTTCTGTAGACTTTATATACAGGTACTAACATGTCTTAGTTTGTTCTCACTGGCACAGGTCTTTGTAATCACTGTTCTGTCAGTTCCCCATGTAAGAGTGTCTCTACTTCTCCCATCTCATGCTATGGACTCTTGGTTTTATGAGGCTGTATTCTTTACTCCTGCTCCTTGCTAAAGAGTCTTCCTTCATTATACTGTCTCCATCTGCTTTCTGGCTCCCACTGGCCATTGGTCTCTGTTACAGTTACCACCAACACTCTCTTTTTGTCTCAGGTGCTTGGATGTATCTTTAAATTCACCCCACATTATAGGTTCATACTAGGCTATCTGCCCGAGGATCCATTGGTCAAGCATCAAATCTGGGGTTTATGGCCTTGTATGTTATGCAAGCAAAAGGTCACCTCTGCAAGCGGTAGCGACTGAATAGAGCTGGAGTTCTTCGCCTCCAGCTGCTGCAGTCGGGGTCAGATCAGATACAATGGGGCATTGTATCAATCATTGGTCTGATGAGTGATGATCTAGATGAGAATCCCTTCATGATAAGGTGGGAGGCGCAGCAAACTCTGACCCTGTGGGTTCTGTCACACTATTAGTATAGGTAACATGGTAGACTGCTGGATATCAGGATGGTGTACGTTTCATATCCTACAGATTTTTTTCAGATTGCTTTTTTTTATTCAAAAATGCATTATATGTTGTGAGGAAGGAACATTGTGTTCTTGATGATTTGGCCAACATTGACAAATGATTGTAGTAAAAGTATCCTAAAGTTACTACACAGAAGGCTAGTGAGCATGCACAAAAGGTTAAGGGTTGGTAAATGTAATGCTGATGTGGATGAAAAGGCACATGGAAGGGAGGATTCACAGGATGACAGTAAAGGAGACCCTGACAGAGGGGAGGATTCATAGAATGACAGTAAAGGAGACCCTGACAGAGGGGAGGATTCATAGAATGACAGTAAAGGAGACCCTGACAGAAGGGAGGATTCATAGAATGACAGTAAAGGAGACCCTGACAGAAGGGAGGATTCATAGAATGACAGTAAAGGAGACCCTGACAGGAATGACAGTAAAGGAGACCCTGACAGAGGATTCATAGAATGACAGTAAAGGAGACCCTGACAGAAGGGAGGATTCATAGAATGACAGTAAAGGAGACCCTGACAGAAGGGAGGATTCATAGAATGACAGTAAAGGAGACCCTGACAGAAGGGAGGATTCATAGAATGACAGTAAAGGAGACCCTGACAGAGGGGAGGATTCATAGAATGACAGTAAAGGAGACCCTGACAGAAGGGAGGATTCATAGAATGACAGTAAAGGAGACCCTGACAGAAGGGAGGATTCATAGAATGACAGTAAAGGAGACCCTGACAGAAGGGAGGATTCATAGAATGACAGTAAAGGAGACCCTGACAGAAGGGAGGATTCATAGAATGACAGTAAAGGAGACCCTGACAGAAGGGAGGATTCATAGAATGACAGTAAAGGAGACCCTGACAGAAGGGAGGATTCATAGAATGACAGTAAAGGAGACCCTGACAGAAGGGAGGATTCATAGAATGACAGTAAAGGAGACCCTGACAGAAGGGAGGATTCATAGAATGACAGTAAAGGAGACCCTGACAGAAGGGAGGATTCATAGAATGACAGTAAAGGAGACCCTGACAGAAGGGAGGATTCATAGAATGACAGTAAAGGAGACCCTGACAGAAGGGAGGATTCATAGAATGACAGTAAAGGAGACCCTGACAGAAGGGAGGATTCATAGAATGACAGTAAAGGAGACCCTGACAGAAGGGAGGATTCATAGAATGACAGTAAAGGAGACCCTGACAGAAGGGAGGATTCATAGAATGACAGTAAAGGAGACCCTGACAGAAGGGAGGATTCATAGAATGACAGTAAAGGAGACCCTGACAGAAGGGAGGATTCATAGAATGACAGTAAAGGAGACCCTGACAGAAGGGAGGATTCATAGAATGACAGTAAAGGAGACCCTGACAGAAGGGAGGATTCATAGAATGACAGTAAAGGAGACCCTGACAGAAGGGAGGATTCATAGAATGACAGTAAAGGAGACCCTGACAGAAGGGAGGATTCATAGAATGACAGTAAAGGAGACCCTGACAGAGGGGAGGATTCATAGAATGACAGTAAAGGAGACCCTGACAGAGGGGAGGATTCATAGAATGACAGTAAAGGAGACCCTGACCAAAGGGAGGATTCATAGAATGACAGTAAAGGAGACCCTGACAGAAGGGAGGATTCATAGAATGACAGTAAAGGAGACCCTGACAGAAGGGAGGATTCATAGAATGACAGTAAAGGAGACCCTGACAGAAGGGAGGATTCATAGAATGACAGTAAAGGAGACCCTGACAGAAGGGAGGATTCATAGAATGACAGTAAAGGAGACCCTGACAGAATGGAGGATTCATAGAATGACAGTAAAGGAGACCCTATCAAGGGAAAAGAGAATGAAGACTGGTGGATTGCAGGGGTTGGGGCAAGGCCAGGTATTCTTCACTGTCTTTATTCAGGCAAATTGCAGGGCAACAAAAATGTTCACAATATACCTACAGATGACACCAAGGTGATAGTTACAGTAGAAAATGGAGATGAGGTTTAGATAGATATCTGGATAGGGTTAGCCAGGGATCTGGATAAACTAACAAACTGGGTAAAAGGGGATGCCATTACAATTTGATACAAAGGAATACAGGGTCTGTGTATATGACACATTGGATTTGATCTGCTAGGGTGAAAATGGATTCATGAAAGACAGTTCCATCTGAACTACACATTCAAATATAATCTGACAAAAGTTTGTTTTCAGTGGGGTTAGAGAATGTCACCCACATACTTCTATGCATAGAGACCTCTAGCACCACTATCTCTGGTGATAGTGCAGAATCCTGGACCCTTAGTGTTAAAATGATTAGGCAGTAGTGTAGCTTAACAGTTACCATGTGATTCTGACAGGTGCAAATGAATGGTGGAGCAGAGCAGCAATTTTCAGACAACAATAAACACACTCTATCTGACAGGAACTGTATCAATTTTTTTTTCTTTTTCCATTCCATTTCCACTCCCCAACTCCCAACTTTCTATCTTAAAAAAAATTCCTAGGTCTGAGAGGGTTAAAGTGGGTAGCACTCCCAAACAAATCAAAGATATATCTGTAGGGTTTTGTTAAAGAATCTCTGTTTGAGTTTTGTTTTTCTGCTGATGAAAGTCATGTCAGAATGCATACCTAGAATGTGGTAATATCTGTTTTATTAGAATTTTTAATGTTTTGCTAATGCCTTTTTTCATCATTTTTCTGAGTGGAGCATGGGCTATTTCTTAGAATTTTTAGTTTATTCAAATAATTTAAGATCTGATTTGCACTATGTTTATTTCCATGTGTGAGGTGAAACCCAATACTGTGTACAGTTTAATTTGGTTTGCTATTTGTCTGGAAATGATTTTGTGAGTTTGTGTTTCTGCTGCCATCTGTGTATTTTTCTGTACTAATGTGTTGTGTGGTTTGTCTGCCTATCTATCTATCTATCTATCTATCTATCTATCTATCTATCTATCTATCTAACCTATTCTGTCATATCTACCTATCTATGTATCAGCATATGTACTTACGTATCTAACTTTCAGTCTAAGGAAATAAGACCACACCATTAATGAAAATAAAACTTGTAGATGGTTACTGAGTAGCAGCTCCTAAAACCATATGACCATGATTCTTGACATTCTCATATGCTGAATCCAGTGTAAATAGTGATCCATAACTACCATAACTCCAGGATCACTACACCTCATAGAAAGTTATAAACATACATAGATTACTATCTTTCCATTTGAGAAGTCCAACCTGAATGGGCTTTGTTGAATTGAATACTGACCAAAGGACGTATTACTGGATGCAGTAACTTAGTGATACACATGCTTATCAGGAATTGAACCTCTGGAAAATCAAGACAAAGATCTCTGAGTGATGATAACAGCACAAAAGGAGTGTCAAATACAGACTGAAATGGCCGTGGTTAAAGCTTGACAGGATACTTCCATACCCCTTGTAGAAACAGAGTTCAGGAATGAGAATGTCATCTCTCGAGCATCAGCGGTGGGTGTGCTTTATATAGGTCTGGAGGCTGTAGAGGCAAAGTGAAAGAAAATTGCTGTAATGGGTACAGAGGAGAGTGAGGATTTAAGAAAGTGGTTGAAATGGACTAAGAAGTTCATGGGGAGGGGATGGAACTCTCTGCATTGTGAGCAATTAGAAGTCAACAAGGTCCACTACAAAAAAAAATTATTATTGGAGGAGCAGATCTCAGTATTTTAAGTCACAGTTGTGAGTGAGAGACAGGTAGGTGTTGAACATTAAGCATACAACCCTTTTTTCTGTTGTAGCCTATGGTGTGGCTAAGAAAGATCCTTAGTAGAGGAGACACATACTTAAAAAATGAGAAAATATTAAGTGCAGTAGGCCATGTCAAGCTTGGACTCTAATGGCAAGTAAAGCTCATTTAGCTGAACAGTGTTGCTCTTTTTCCCTTTAATCTCAATGAGCAGCAAAATCTTTCTCCTCTGTTTTCCGGAATGAGTTCCCATATATCTGTCCCACTATTCCTGAATTTCTCAAACAGTTCTGAGCATTGACTTTTTACTTCTGAACATTGACTTTTTACTTCTGAACATTGACTTTTTACTTCTGAACATTGACTTTTTCATTCTTGCAAGCTACTGTAGAAGGCTATTCTGTAAGTCTGCCAGCCTCTCCATTAACAGATGCATCATCAACAATGTCCACAAAGAAACTGCTTACTTCTCATTTTAAAATGGACCCAACCATTCTTTCTCATAACGCTAGATGTAATTTGTTAAGTTTGTGTGTGTGTGTGTGTGTGTGTGTGTGTGTGTGTGTGTGTGTGTGTGTGTGTGTGTGTGTGTGTGTGTGTGTGTGTTAATGTGTATGCGAGTATATAGCGAGTAATTCATTTGGCCAAACTGCATGGCTTGTCAAACTACAAAATGACCAGACCAACCCAAAACCATTGTTTAAACTGGGAACAAATGAAAAGGTGCTGCTCATGCTGCATGAGCCATATTATCCTTCATCTAATATGCTCCTGAACTGGAGAAAGGAGTGCTAAGTGAGTTGCTTTCCAAGAAGAACCAATGTAAGTGTTTGTTTCCTGGATGCACAGGAGTGAGTTTTAATGTATTGGTTTAATGAGTTGCATATCAATGAAGCTGCAGCTTGAGAATTCAATATAATTCATAGTTCGCCCCCTGCATTTTCAAAAGCTTGCATGGAGTGCAAGATCGGTGCAGGAGCTCATGCAGGCAATATGTGTGCTGTGCAATCCAGGAACAGCCTGCAGGGGCGTGCACGAGTGCTCCTGCACTAATCCTGTACGGACTAATCCCTGGTATGCAAATCACCCCATTTGCAGGAGAAATCTATGCAAATGAGGTGATTTTGCAATCCAGGAAGCTTGCAACAGTCTGTGCAAGACTAGTGCTATCTGCAGAAATGTACTCTGCTAATAACCAAGTACATTTCTGCAAAATCCAAAACAAAGCTGTGACAGCCCCAAATAAAGGCTGACTATCATGTAGTAAGCATGCCAATGGCCAAGTATAAGGCCATTGGCATTGCAAACAAAAAAAAATACAAAAATCAACTTTTATGTTTTTTAGCCGATCTTGGCTGTTTAAGCGTAGGGCAGCAGCACGCAAACAGGATCACGAGGAAAATAATAAAATAAACCTAAATAAAGCAGTCTAACTAAAATCACTATTCTGGCATGCAAGTCAATGGCAGGTAGAAGACAGCCTGGCCTTTGAGTAGTGGTTGCTAAGAAGGGAGGCTCAGTGTGAGACATGTAACTATGTATAAGCAGGCAATCCTATGCAAATGAGGGGAAGGACAGTGAATCCCAGTTTTCCCCAGCATGTGAATCAGGTTCCAACAGTGTAAGAGTAGGAATAGCTTGATGCAAGCCTAGGAGTTAGGTGACATCATGGGGGGGGGGGTGTCAGGCATACTGAAAGCAGATTGGAGCCTTGTGGCTCGGGTTTGCTCCTAGCTTAGCATAGCTAAGCTAGGGGGTGTGTCTAAACCTGCTTAGCACTCTTTACAAAGCCTAAGTGGGTTTGTGTGCCTTGCACCAGGTTTTACAGGAAGAAAAAAGAAGTTAAACAGGAAATAGCAGCTCTGTGCACATCTGAGCACTCTATTTGTGCTGCACGCCCCCGGGCTTAAACAGGAAGGCAATGGGAAGGGAAAACAGCAGTAGGAAGGTAATCAAGGAGAACTAGCTTAGCTGGCAGGTGAAATGTTTCAGAATCAGCCAATTACACAGGCAGCAGACCAGCCCAGCCCAGAACACTACTATAAACTAAGCAAACACCTTCCCCTTTGTTTTTTTCCCACACTCTACACCACCGGTGTAAACAAGTGGGGAACTTTTAACACTCACAACAGCAAAATGATAGGGGCTGCAATAGCTATCATACAGCAACTTGTGGAAGAGGCTGAGGGTGGTGAAGATGTGGTGGTGAAGATGTGAATGCTGTTGACCAACCCACAGTGAGGAGACAGAGAAGAGTGTACAGACCCAGGGTAACCTACCAGAGGCTACATGAGCTGTAGATAGTGGAGTGCTATAGGGTGGACAGGGACCTCCTACAGCAAATTGTTGAGCTGTGCCGGCCACGCCTGGCACACAGAACTAACAGAGGGGAACCCATCCCAGTGGATACCAAGGTATGTGTAGGCCTAAGAATACTAGCTACAGTTACCTTCCAAAGGCCAACTGGGCATATGATGGAGATTTCACAGGCATCAGCATCCAGGGTACTCCACCAGTTCCTGGATGCCATGGCAGCACATGTCGGTGAGCACGTATATTTCCTCAACACCTGTCAGGCATTGGCCAGCAATATGCAACTGTTCCACCAAATAGCAGAATACCCTGAGGTAGTGGGTGCTATAGACTGCACGCATATACACATCAAAGCACCACCCTGTGAGCAGGGTAGGTTCTACATCAACTGCAAGGGCTTCTCCTCCAACTGCCAGGTCATGTGCGATACCCAGGGCATAATAATGAATGTGTGTGCTGGCTGCCCTGGAAGCTATCATGATTCCCACATCTGGCGTCTGACACAGCTGTGCCAGAGATTTGCCAATGTGGACATCCCTGACGGTCACCTAGTGGGGGATGCTGGATATACACTGGAACCGTGGTTGATGACACCCATCAGAAATGCACACACACCTGAGCAAGAACTCCATAATGAGGCACATGCACAGACCAGAATTATAGTAGAGCATGTGTTTGGGATGCTCAAGTCACAGTTTCGGTGCCTGGTCACATTCGGTGGAGCCTTGCAGTACGTACCAGCTACATGTACCCTAATTGTCCTTGTATGTGCCATGCTACACAATATGATCCTGTGGAAACAGCTACAGCAGGAACAGCACACGGCAGGGCCACACAGCCCCCCACCATTCCCAAGGCCTGCACAGGCAGAGAGTGACTCGGAGGAGGAGCAACCTGAGCCTGCCCCAGTAGGCAGAAGGAGGCATGCCCAGTATGCCCTGGCCTTGTCAAAGAGGCAATGCATAGCACTTACCACTGACACAGGAGGGACCCAGGGAATAACACATCTCTCTGACTCTCACATACAGTAAAAGGGATGCCAAACATTACACTACCTGTGCCTAACCATGTGTAGGGAGTGTACTATGTGCATCCAACAGAGGCAGCCCTGCAGCACCACCCTCAATACTGGGACACCCACAAGGTAAGTGACTCACACATGCCAGTCAGGGGGGTTCACATACCCAACAACAGTCACAGCCAGCAGGACAGGTGTAGACAAACAAAAACAAAGGCTGTGCTATGGCTTCTGAATGAGGCCTATGGGTATCCTCCCACCCAGGCCTACACAGACAGACTACAGCAGTTTAGGCAGTGGGATGTCAATTCTGAAAGGTAGGACGTCAGAAACTAATATGTAGGTAATTAACAGCTAAGATCTGTAGTACACTGGTATGCCTCTACTCAGCACAATAGGTAAGAAAACAGACTGAAATGGAGTACCCAACATACCAGTACAGTCCTAGCAAATGTGTACAATTGTCAAGTGTACCTCCCCCACAGTCCTGTGTAGAAATGTAGAAATAGTCAGGTGTGCCCCCCATTCTACGTAGAAATGTAGTAACAGTCAGGTGTGCCCCCCAATCCTGTGTAGAAATGTAGAAATAGTCAGGTGTGCCCCCCTCCTACATAGAAATATAGTAACAGTCAGGTGTACCCCCCCACAATCCTGTGTAGAAATGTAGAAATAGTCAGGTGTGCCCCCCCATCCTATGCAGAAATGTAGTAACAGTCCATGCCAAATGATCAACGGATACCCTGCAGAGACAGCATGCTACCTGTAGGTGTACAACATAAAGGTCAGGACTGCAGTACAAACTACCCGGACTCGATCCACACATTCAATACAGACGGCCATACTGGGCATGCCCACACACTTAGAGAAATGAAGGCAATGTCAGTCAACAACATACTGAAAGGTCATACTGGGCATGCTCACACACTTAAACACATGAAGGCCATGTCTGCAAACACCAGTGAACCAGACATATCTGGCAGCCACAGATGTTAGTGCAGACACTCCTCAGTATGCACCACTCATGCTTTGCACACATGGTGGATAGGAATACAGGCATATATGTAAGGACAATACAATATAATAAGGCAAAGGTAGATATACATATATGTGTAGAAGAGGGTGACTGTGACAGGGAGCCATCCAGGCTTGTCCAATCCAGCACACAAGCAAAGGGCCACAACCACGTGATGGTCAGATGTCACTCACTGCAGATACTAGCCACCAGTATCTATCAGCATTGCAGAGCATGTGGTGCACGTGCCATCTTTGCAACATGACTGTTCAAGGAAGTAGTCATCTAGCAGCTGTATACACGTACCTGTGAAATATGACCCAGGTTGTGCCCGCATGTGGCGTGTCATCCCCTAGTTGAATGGGTTATGGCCCATGCCCACACACTGCCCTCCCCATTGCCCTACTATGACAAGTCTGCTGAGGTCATCCGCTGTGAAATACACCTTTGGGAGAGTTGTATCCCGGTAATCTCTGTTGCGTGTCCCATAACTGTGTACTGCTGTAGTGTGATAAATTAGTTAGGTAGGAGTTCTAACCCCAGCCTTGGCAACTGTGTGTCTGTCTGTCTCTGTCTGTGTAGAAAGCAATGCTTTTTAGGATGGTCACACTCCCTACAATTGAAATGTTCTACTTTGGTAAGGTTGCTGATGTCATCCACCTAGAAATACATCCCTGGGAAGGTTGTATCCTAGTAATCTCGCATGTACCGTAACTGTGTACAGCTGTAGTATGATAGAATAGTTAGGTAGGAGTACTAACCTCAGCCTTGGCAAGTGGTGTGTGTTTGCGTGTGTGTCTGTCTGACTCTGTCTGTGTAGAAAGCAATGCTTTTTAGGGTAGTCACAACCCCTACAATTTAAATGCTCTGCATTGGGAAAGCTGCTGATGTTATCCACCTAGAAATACACCTCTGGGAAGGTTGTATCCCAGTAATCTCCATGGCGTGTCTCATAACTGTGTACTGTTGTAGTGTGGTAAAATAGTTAGGTAGGAGTTCTAACCCCAGCCTTGGCAACTGCGTGTATGTGTGTGTCAGTCTGTCCCTGTCTGTGTAGAAAGCAATGCATTTTAGGGTAGTCACACCCCTTACAATTTAAATGCACTACTTTGGTAAGGCTGCTGATGTCATCCATTTAGAAATGCATCCCTGGGGAGGTTTTAGCCCAGTAATCTCCATAGTGCATGCCATAACTGCGTACTGCTGTAGTGTGATAAAGTAGTTAGGTAGGTGTACTAATCCCAGACTTGGCAAGTGTGTCTGTGTTTGTGTGTGTGTGTGTGTGTGTGTGTGTGTGTGTGTGTGTGTGTGTGTGTGTGTGTGTGTGTGTGTGTCTGACCCTGTCTGTGTAGAGAGCAATGCTTTTTAGGGTAATCACACTCAAGGCTGCTGATGTCATCCACCTAGAAATACACCTCTGGGAAGGATGTATCACAGTAATCTCCCTAGTGCATGCCATAACTGCAGTAGTGTGATATAGACCTCTGTTAGGGGTTCTATACCCACACATGTTGGTCGTGGATGTATTGTGTGTGTGTTTCAATGTCTGTGTAGGGAGAAATACACTTTAGGCTAGTCACACTCAGTACATGTCAAATGCCCTACTTTGGCAATCCTGCTGGTGTCATTCATTGTGAAATACACCTTTGAGGAAGGGGTTCTCCAGTAATCTCCATGGTACATCCTATAAGAGCGCCATGCTGTAGTGTGATATAGACCTCTGTTAGGGGTTCTATACCCACACATGTTGGTTGTGGATGTTTTGTGTGTGTTTCAATGTCTGTGTAGGGAGCAATGCATTTTAGGCTAGTCACACTCAATACATTTCAAATGGCCTACTTTGGCAAGCCTACTGATGTCAGCCACTGTGATATACACCTTTGGGGAAGGAGTACTCCAGTAATCTCTGTGGCGTGTAATATAACTGTGTAGTGCTGTAGTGTAATAAACTAGTCAGGTAGGGGTTCTACTCCCAGACATGACAGGTGTGTGTATGTGTGTGTAACTCATACCCAGTGTGGAGGTGGGTGTGAGTGTGTGACTCCTGGGCCCAATGTGGAGTGGGTTTTGCAAATTTCTTATATGGTGGCCCTAGTATTTATCACAATGTCCACTGTACAGGCTTAACAGATGTGAAATAGCTGAGAGGATGGGGTGCAAATCCGTACCCATACATGTGACATCAAGGCCAGGCAATCACAGTTAGCAACCCCAGTATTACCCAGAGCACACTCTCAACCCATGTCTTATATATACACACACACACACACACACACACACACACACACACACACACACACACACACACACACACAAATGCCGAGGCAACAGCCAGTATGTGTGTAGTACACTGCATATTGGCGACTGATAGTAACTATGGAGTGAATGCAGTGGCCTACAGAGGGCATGGCACCCTGTCCATCTGTCCAATAGGCACATATATGCAGATAGTGCACCTTCCCCATGTTCCCCACTGGACACCTGCAACACCTGTGGTGCCATCACATTGTGACCCACAAAGGACATACCATGCCTGAAAACATGCCCTGTATGGACAGATGTCACTGACACCAGGGAATGTCATTAGCATGCTATCAATGTAGGTGCAGGGGTAACCTGCTGTCCATTACCAGTTCCTGCCACAGGTGGCCAAGACTTGCACATCTGATGATAATCTGTGTACAAAACATGGGCCCGACACCTCAGGAACAGTTCCACATGTCACTGTACATGCATGTGGGAGGTGCGCACATCTCAGACACTGTCCATGTCATGGACTAAGGAACACCTACATGGCAAGTGATGCACAGCATTGGCCACACACAGTAGTCACCCAGGTGACTGGATGGTGGATACAATACCCACTTGTGTGGGCAAATGCAGAAACCACAGCCCTGAGCCACAATGCAGACCATTGTCATGTGGCCTGATGCCAAGGTATACCCATCACCTAGCCTTGTATAGCCATCTGGCACAGTCGACCACTACATACCCATGCAGAAATGCACCCATGCATGTCAGTACTGGCACCCTGTGTGTTTGTGTGTGTGTTGTATGATGCGTATGATCACATTCATACTCACTACAACCGCCCCAGTGGCATACTGAAGCATGCTGTCTAATGTCAGACACCTCCCCATAACTTTTGCCCATATGACCTCTGTAT
The DNA here is from genome assembly GCF_019279795.1 of Protopterus annectens. Taxonomy (NCBI): domain Eukaryota; kingdom Metazoa; phylum Chordata; order Ceratodontiformes; family Protopteridae; genus Protopterus; species Protopterus annectens. The sequence continues at coordinate 46,442,568 of NC_056750.1, forward strand.
GACCCATGTGGTGCATGTGATACCTGCACAGTAATGTGTTGTGGCAATCTCACTAGTGATGAGCTGTAACCGTGGCCTTGCTAAGTGTGTCAATGTGTGTGCGTCCCTGTGAGAGTGTGGCTGTGTTGACGCTGACACCTGTTCATGTGGACAGGCACGTGTACTTCCCCTACCATATAGCTACCATAACCCTGTTGCAGATGTCACTCACCATCACATATATGTTCTGAGGACTCCACAACAGTTAACCTATGTGGCGCATCCAGTAACTGCATAGAACTATGATAGCACTACATAGTCGTCAGGGGGTTGATACCCTGTGCTGGTAGATGTGTGACACAAACATGCTTAGGTTTTACTGAACCACCCTGCCCTGACTTGTCAATGCCTCTGTCTGCCTCTCTCACTCCCTCACTGGTGGATGGGGAGACCTACACCTGCTTTTCTTAGGCAGCAGCATGTGCATTTTAAGTGATGCTCATGATCAGCTGATGGCCTCTGTATGGATTGCAGGCCTCCCCTAGCTGATTGCATGTGGAACAGCTGTGGTAACATCCCCATCGCCAATTGCATGGAAACACACTCCAATATCTAGGAACATCATGTTGGTGTTGGCCCTTTTATTCACTGTGAGCAGGAACTAGATCTGTTGTTTGGCAAACAGCATCTCAGATGGATTGGGGATTTACCTCTAACAACATACACTGTGGAAACAGGGCAAAACACAGGAGGAGGGTGTGCCTGACTTGACTACAGACTGTAAGTACTGCTATACTGCATTTGGAGTAATGTTGGTTTAACAGTGTGTGTGTGGATATGGCTGCCCTACATGTTTAATACCTGCCATGTCAGTTCTATGTTTATTAGGAATCCCCATCTGTAGGGCCATCTGCAAACTGGGCAGTGTGTTGTGCCTTTGGTTTCATGTGTTACCCACAGAACATCTATCTATGAACTGCAGAAGGTAGTGTGAAGATTGCAGTTTATAGATAATGAAAGCCGTGACAGTTACTGACCTCATATCTCTCATAGGACATATGTTGCAACAAACCCTGTTACAACAGTAAATGTATGAGGTTATCACAGCAACATGTCAATATTGGCCTTGTGTATATGCTTCCAGCCACAACTCTGTCAACCTTTGTACATATGTCATGCATTAAGATGTGCATATGTGCTGTACACCTTCATTAGTGTCATCATATCTGATAACAAGCCAGTAAGATATCAGACTGCTACACATGTTATGTACAGTAGGGGTTATATTTGATGACATGACCTGGACATTGTGGTTGTTTGTACAGTACTGAGTTCTGTGTACTTATTGTGAATGCCGACAGTGTGTGTATTGTTAATATGTACCTTGGCCTGTGTACAGACTGTGGTAGACGTCACCATCCTAGTTCCCTTCCTATCTGATGTTACATGCTGCTCCACTGTATGTTATCATATTGGCTTACATGTTTGTAGGGCCATACACACCCATGTCCCATACCACAGACAGGCATCAGACCACACTGTGTAGTGGCTCAGTATATGTAGGGTTAGTGTGTGAGTGTCACATATGAGAATGGTGTTGAACAGATAGTCCATATACTGTAATATTATGCTAGCTTACCATATGTGGCTGTGGCTGTGTTCACATTGGTTGTGGTTATGCACTTTCACGCAGGTGTATCTTAACGTGTGCTGTGACATGCCTGTAGAGCCTGCTATATATGCAGGTACATGTGCATTCCCCCATAGGAGATGTAGGCCAGTGTTGAGCCAGTCTGCCTGTAGCCTGCACAGTGCTTTGTTACATGCCTAGCAGCTTAGTGTACTTACCCAGTGAGGTGTCATGTCCAGATACTTTCCAGATGTACTGCTGCTGGGCCTCCCTTAACAGTCATGTATGTCAGACAGAGCGGTGGTATGCTGTACAGATGTATGCCAATATCTAGTGGGTAGTATGTGGCCATGACACCCCTGTACCAGCAGTTATTATGTGTCAGGACAGACAGAGGTGTGGAAATGCATAACCTATGGGGATGAATGTATACCAGTCATTATCTGTTATACCCATCTACATGGCTGTTAACATCCATATTGTCCAGCTTGGTGGACATGTTCTGCACTGAGGGGTTCTGTGTATACCTCTGGACTGTAGAGAGTGTGTCAGAATGTCCACATCTATTGGCCAATATCTCTGCTGTAGTCCACAGGAGCATTACGTGCTTGCGGTACTGTACTATGATGTCCTTAGGATGTCTGTCAGTAGCCAATGGCGCACATGTGAAAAGCAGATATGACCTCCCACACACACACCATGTCTGTGAAGACAATCCCTATTACAGTAGCAATAGTCTGCTAACATACCTGCTATACATGCCTGACATCCCTTTGCATTATGAAGGTGGGACTATAGGGGCTGAGATAGGGCTATACACCATGTTCGGACATATGGTGACTATATATGTACATATGATTATCCAGATATCTATATAGATAATTACACATGTACATATTGATATATATAGATGGGTGTGTATATGTACATAGATATGCATATACAGAGCAGTATATGTCTACACATATACAGATAGAAATACATATGCACATATACGTATACCACGCTTCCATGCCTGCCAGCAGTCCACTGCTGTTGTATCCCCCCACACATACGGTGGGGCTGGGGCCATATATGTGTGGGCTTCACCTACACAATACATGTGTGCGCATATGGACTCCAGAGGCCAGTGTATGCAACAGTGGCATATGGCCCTGTATTATTGAGTTAAGGGGGGGATGCAACATACATAATCTAGGCTTTTACAACATGTGGGGGTATCAGGGCTGAGCTGCCTTAAGGGATTTGGATGTACAGTACCATACATGTCACCTATCTTGACATTACTTACATAAAGAGGGTTACTGCAGGCCTACTGCCTCCTGACATACAGACTGTTCTGTTTGCCAGTGTGCCTGTGATGGTGTCAGTTATGCCTTGTTATGTAACAGTTACATCCCATTTGGTCAACTGAAGTCTTTACCACCTAGTGATTGTGTACAGAGTGTAGAGAGAGGCTGCTGGACTATACACCTGCATCACTTACTGTTGATTGTGTGGTATCCTGTGGCCCAGTCTGTCTTTACTAATGTATGATTTGAAGGGCTTGGCCTGGACAGCAGCAGTTGTGGACCTTTCCAGACTACTGTATTAGTATAACTGTTTCACAGTTGCATTACTCTGTAGATATGGATGTTAATGGCTGAACAGCTATATGACATGGCATATAAATCTGTAATAGTACACAAATAAAGGTATTCCATTTCTGCAAACCTGTGTGTGGTGTTTATCCTATGACTTCTCTGTGGGTATATGTTGTAGGCAACGAATGTTATTTGTATGGGTGGCTCATCCAGTGTCCAGTTGTTAGGGTGTTAACTGTAGGCATAGTGGCTGTACCATATTGTGTGCACCTACTACATAAGTATCTTACTGTACATATCTCTGCATGTGTATGTGTAGTCACATGTATATCTATATATATATATATATATATATATATATATATATATATATATATATATATATATATATATATATATATATGTGTGTTTATCTGTATCTGCATATATGTGTCTGTGTATATGCATCCTGGAGATGTTGATAGCTTCCACATTTTACATTTCCTATGTGAGCCAGACTGTACTGCATGATATGTTATCAATACCAGCCTGACATCATACAGGTGGGATGTAGTACTGTTAACATCATGTGCCCATGTCATGTCAGGTCCTGGTTATGGGATCTGCAACACTTGGTAGTGTATTGCAGGGCAGATGTGTTTGGCTGTGAGGGGGATATGCCAATTCGTGCAAGACATATATTGTTTGGGGCCTCTCAACCCCATTAATGGTGCATGTGGACATATATGTTTCTGTTAATCTACCATTGCTATCTACAGATGTATGGCCATATATACCTATATAGGTATATATATTTGCTTACATATATATATATATATATATATATATATATATATATATATATATATATATATATATATATATATATAAAAAACTATGTCTGTATATACCTACAGAGATATATATCTGTGTACATATATGTAACTTGCTGTGTATATGTCGACATATAGGTGTTGACATATATATGTGTAGATGTAGGCATTTGCATGTATATATGCTCATATATACTCATATATATATATATATATATATATATACATATATATATATATATACATATATAGATATGTTGTATCTGTTTAGATATTAATATATGTACACACACATACATCTACATGTTGGTATACATTCTCTGTACTGTTGCATGACTGGGCTGGTTGATATGTTTGTGAAAACATCAGATTTATTTATATCTGGCATGGCTTAGTGGTAAATCATTTTGTCTGTGGTGTGCAGGGTCCTAGGTTCGAGCCTTGCTGAGGCTGTTTATTTTGTTGCTGGGCAGAACACGGACCGTTGGATATAGAGTGAGTAAGACATTTTAAAGCAGTTGTAAGCAGGTTTCTGTGTGTTCGCGCAGGGGTATGCACTGCTAACTTCTGGTTACAGTTTCTTACACTCAGTTAGCTTCTAAATTGCTTAACATGTGTAAGCAGTGCTTACCCCCATGCAAACAGCCTTAAACCTGCTTACTGCTGCTTAAAAGTGCTTATTACTGCTTATCCCCATGCTAATTTCTTTAAAAGAAAAGAAAAAGGGGTTGATAGGAAAGTGGTGAAAAAAGGGGCACAAAGAGGGAAAGACAGTAGGGAAAATAGCTAGGGATGTGCAGGAAGGGTATAGGGAAGGTCCATAGCTGCCCATTTCTTCTACAGCAACAGCTGTGCATATACACTGCATTTGGAGGTAGATTTGGATACTCAAAGCCCTGGGTGGGGGTGAGGACAACAATAATTCATTGTGATGCCAATTAGACCGGATTACAGGTGTCCAGTGGACACGTGTGCAAAATGGGCAGCTATGTATGGGGAGATTTTTTGTGGGAACAAATTGCCTTTTTTTTTATTTTCAGGTGAGAGTGGGATGTTGGGGAGGGGTAGTAGGTATATTTGGGGAGGTAGGTTGGGTAGGCTAACAGACAAGACAAACAAGACGCATACAGGGGTGGTATTTGACACATGTGGGGGGATAAACACCTTGGACAGGGATGGATGTTTGGCAGTCTCAAGCCCATGAGCCCCCAAATGGAAACAGTGGGACTGAGGTCCCCACACATAGGCAGTCACCACTGCACCTTCACGGCCCAAAAGGTGACTGTGCTGGAGGCTGTGTAGGAGGGGCAGGCTCACCCTCTAATTGCGCCATGTGGCCCTCAAGCTGGTATAGCTTGTCTCGAATCTCCTTGTCAAGCTCGCTACGCACCACGGCCTGGACCTGATGGCAGGTGACAGGTACCTCTCCACCCCCACTCCCAGGGGGGGCCAAGCCCCATCCCCTGCGGAAGTTCCTCCTGAAGGTGGTGCTGGGCCAATGGGAGGAGGTCCCAGGCTGGGCTCCAGATGTGCTGGTGCCCGGTGTCATGGCCAGCTGAGGTGGAACAGGTGGGTCCGCTGGGACTGGCCTTCCTATATGAGCTATGATGTTGCAGTTTTAAGAAAGATATCAGTTAGTGAAAGTCAACAGCATTCAGGATTAGTTATAACAGCATGCATAGGTATTCCCACTAACCCAAGACACCAGATTTACAACAGTTGCAGTGAGAGCAGAACACATGCATATATAGGACAACAGTGGCCATTACAACAGCATGCTGGTTTCAATGTTGGCAACAGGCCACCAATATGGGAGTATTTTAACATGGCACATGGATAGAACCAAATGTGAATATTTATAAACCAATAGGACATATGTCCCAACAAAAGTTTGGAGTGTACATGTACCCATTGAGGTGTGTAATTAGGTTATTGTAGCACATATGGTGAGGGTGAGAGAGAGAGGTCAATTAACTAATATATCCCTGTAGTTTTCACAACTTTCTTAGTCACTGCAGTGATCTGTCCCTTACATGTATTATTACACTACCCAATGTCCTTACTTTGTACAATGGTATGTTTGTAGATTAGTATATACATGGACTGTGTCTTACGTATAGTCTACACCTCTTACCTGTTATAGCTGTTGAGAAAATCACTGTTAACACTACCTGACAATTTCTACACATACTCCCAGATTCCATGCTTGTAGACAAGTATATAAGTGCACTGTGTTGTACCTACAGTCTACACCTCTTACCTGTTATAGCTGTGGAGGAAAGCTTTGTTAGCACTACCTGACAAATTCTACACATACTCCCAGATTCCATGTTGATGTTATACACATACCTAACAATCTGTTATTGTGCACACTCTGGTCAAGGCTTGACAGGATGCAGGTGTTAATGTGACATATTTTGAGAATAGCTGTCATACACTTTGGGTGAGATGCTACAATGACAGGTTTGCTTTCATATACATTATCTGACTATGTACAGGGCTGACTATCAGTTATATGTCAGTAATAGCTGCCTACATTTCTTGGATCATCACACTGATTTGTCAGGGAAACAGGTTACCTGGCAGCAGATTTGGGCCATTTATCTGGACATGCTGGACAGATCAGAACAGCTGAGGTGTATGACTATGCATACAGCTTACTACCTGAACATTATGCCACAATCTGTACAGTTGATGTTATGATTATGCTTACAGCTTACTATCTGAACATTCTAGCAAATTCTGTACAGCTGTTGGGTCTAATTATGCATACAGCTTTCTATCTGAACATTCTCACAAACTCTGTACAGTTGTGGGGTATGATTATGCATACAACTTACTACCACTCCCGGGATTCAAACCCCTGCTGTGTGTGATATAAATATTGCAGTTGACATTGCATTACACTGTGCTATCCGGGATTTGGTGTGAAACATTACAATGTTTTCTGTCTAAGTCTCCCTCAGTTGTACAATATGACTGACCTCTTGGGACTTCCAACATTGTTATACTGAACTTCCTACACATTTTATCTGCATTCAACAGTGTGGGTAACACTGCTTAATACACCAGTACTATTTATAGAATGCAACACTACAACAACATATGAAAGCAGAATGTACGCAAGCACTCCAGGGGTTATACTTTTATTCACAAGATATTACACCTTTATTTACACACAAACTATATGACAGTCTTCCTGCCATATTGTCTAGTTTATTCAGTACATCCCATACACAATACATTTTTATACTGGTACAACACTTTCTAGAACTCTTTATATTTATTTGTTATGGCAGTACATGCAAGATTATTACTAACCTGCCGTGCGATGCAGCCTTTGCAGCATAGCAGCATGGGCTTACTGGTTCACAGCCCACTCATCTGAAGCTGTCAGAGAAATACAGTGATATTTAGCTATTACCTATCCATAGTATACACAAACTAGGCAATCATTATCTATGTAGTTGAATGTGTACTTGCTCAGTGCTGGGACATCGGCCATCTGCCTTGATTCTTAGATCAACTGCTCCAAGAGATCCCCCTCCACAGCTTCAGGTCAGCATGGTGATGCCTGACCTGCTCACCAGTCCGGGGGATACCAGTGGTAATGGCGAGGTCACGGGTGATACTGTGTCAGGCCTCCACTTTATACTGAGAGCCCTGGTACTGGCCCTGCAGTAGTCTCTGCTCATGGTGTTTTACCAGGAGCCATACCATGAATCTCGACTCCTGGATGCCCCAGCGCTGCGGTCTAAATCGAGTGCCTTCCCCAACTCCAGCCATTCTGCCTACAGTAGGGAGCTGCAACCAGTTATGGGAAGTATTCGTGCCTGTGGGGTTTAAATACACCCAATTTCCCACACTTTCCCATGATCAGACAGTTTTGAAAAGGCTAAGCTATGGGCACACCTGCTTACCTAATGTTGGCATTGATTAAAGGGGTATAACACTGGGCAGATTGAATTAACTAGCCTACACATTGCTTACACCAACTAAGCTAAGCTGTGGAATGCTTAGCGCTGCTTAATATTTCATTTGCATTATATTTTCCTTTTGGCATTGATTTATTATTCGTTACATGTTATATATGTGTCTGGTATCCGTGATTCATGTGCACGTACACTGTATGGGGTCCTGGGGACTTCAACACTTTATTACAATGACACCCCACATCTGGCCTTACTGCAGTACTCCAGTTCACATAATTATGTTATGTAGCAGGTTATACAACATCACACTGTACATATATTCCTTTCACATGTTCAGTTTGATTTTCCTATGGTGAAGATTTGTTTGTTGAAACCTCAATCTTATGTTCTGCTATGGTGACTTAGTGGTTAACTACTGTGACTGTAGTATACAGGGTCTTGGGTTCGAGCCTTGCAGAGGCTGTTTATTTTGTTGCTGGGCAGAACATGGGCCGTTGGATACAGAGTGATTAAGGCACTTTAAAGCAGTTGTAAGTGGGTTTGCACCTGTTTGTGCGACGGTAAGCACTACTAACTTCCATTTACAGTTTCTTATACTCAGTTTGCTTCTAAATTGCTAAATCTGTATAGGCAGTGCTTACTCCAGTGCAAATGCACTTAAACACACTTACTAGTGCTTATTTGTGCTTAAACCTGCTTACTAGTGCCTTATTCATTATGACACTGACACTTCACATGTGCATTCCCTGTAGTACTGAAGTTCATAAATATATGTTATTTAGTGGATTTTGCAACAAAAATATTGGTTATAACGTGCTTTGCCATGTAAAACAGACTGCTGCAGTGGGACTTGAACCAGGAATGCCTGCTCATTAGGCGAATGCTCTGCCCACAACACTGTTGCTGTGCTCCTTTATTTGCATATATCATCCTTGTTATCCTCTTCATCCTTTTAAGCTGCTTTACTGTAGCTAAGTGATGGGCACACTCACGCACCTAGGGTTAGCTTCACTCGGATTTAAAAAAAAAAAGTAACAGGATTTCTTCATTTTATGTATATGTACTGTTGCTGTTGCACACATGGGGGACTGTTGGTGGGGATATGAGGACACCTATGAGTGGTCTCGCATGTTTCTTACCCCTTTCTGCTGTTCTACATTACGGGGACATGTTTATTCTGAGAGCTCTGCTCCCAGACACACCCCCTACATTCTTACACGCTCCGTGTCAGCCTAGGAGCTCAGGCAATGCACCTTATTAATATGTATGGTACTCTTCCTTGCAGGACTAAGTTAGTCCTGAATGGAAGATTAGTAAATCCAGGGGCATATGTTAGTACTAGATTAACTGCCCTTGTGGGGCATTTTAAGCCTAGCCATTTACCCCATGTGAGAATCAAACCCTATACCTTGTGTCTGCAAGGTAAACACCTTAACCTTTATGCCAACCTCCCACCCGAATAAAGTCTTTGTGTTTATTTATATCTATCTATATCTATATATCTATATCTATATATCTATGTGTGTGTGTGTGTGTGAATATGTGTATATATGTATATGTATATATATATATATATATATATATATATATGTCATGGTTGCAATGTTATATATATGAGCCCCCTGCATTTTGTCAAACTTCTGTTTGGTTGACAAATGCTAAGAGTGGTGTTTTGTATCAAACATTTATATAGCTGGACAGTCAAAATGTGGAGGGAATGTTCTACTGAGAAAGGTGAGTAAGGTGGGAAGGGGTGAGAGAGTTAGTGAATGTGTGAGCATTAGGGTTAGGGTTAAGGATAGCTGACCGGACAGGTTTTGTATGTTTATGTATGAGTCTGTTTGTCTTATGGCTGGGGTCAGTGAGATAGGGAGATAAGAGACAGATGTAGGGTAGGGTAGGGAGGGTGGCCTAATGGTTAAGGTGTTTGCTTTACAAACACAAGGTGCAGGGTTTGAGTCTCAGAAGGGATGATTGGCTAGGCTTAAAATGGCTCATAAGGCAGTTTAGCTAGTACTAATCTATGAACCTATGAACCTATGTCTTGTTAGTGTGTATTTGTGTGTTTTTGTGTGTCTGAGTGTGTATTTTGTAGTAGCAGTGTCATGGAAAGCTTTTTATTAAGGAAAGGCATACAGATAGGGTTGGGGAAGGGGCAGCTTTATTGCTAGGGTTAGCACCCCTGCACCACCATAGTAAGTGGTGCTTTTGTACCAAGTACAGTGTAGTTTCTACACTGGGAGGTCATGGTTCAGTGTACAGTTCTGTTGCTTCTGTTTCCATCTATTGTGCAATCCCCGATTCTGTACATCTGAACATGTAGAGATGTGTGGGTTATGTTTCTCTCTTTATTGTAGTATATCTGATCGATGGGCATTTGTTGCTTCATGTTCAGTACTTAATATACCAATCTAATGTTATCAACTCAGATATATGGGATCAGTACTGATCCCCCAAAGGAAGTTTTCACCGAAGCACAAACAGCTGGGCATACTTCCTCAAAAGTGCTTTTTACCGAAAAAGCACTTTTGCAGAAGTATGCCTGCAGCTAGAGGGAGTCGTGTGGGAATGATTGTTGCATAGATCGTACTACAGTGCAGATAAGGGAATATTCCATTTTCCTCACTGTAGTGCGATCTTGGAGTGAGAATATTAAAGTTGGTGGGGCAGCCAGCCCCCATAAAGTACAGGGGGCTTTCCCCCCTGCATTAAAGTAGATTTATTGTTTTTTTTTTTTTTTGTTTAATGCACTTTAACAAAAGCGCTTTCGTTAAAGTGTGTTTGGTGATTGTGGATTCGGACTATTGAACTTTCGTTCAATAGTCCTAGATCCAGATATATATATTTTATATATATATATATATATATATATATATATATATATATATATATATATATATATATATATATATATATTATATATATATATATATTTTTATTTAGATATATATATATATATATATATATATATATATATATATATATATCTATAAAATAAGATCATAGGAGGTTACTAGGCTAATGGCCCCAGGGCCTTTATAAGCCTAGGCAAGTTTAACCTGTGTTCTCAAGTTGTCTGGTTCAAGAGACACTAAAATCATCACCTGTTGTCCATGTCCAAGAAGGATATAGGTGGAACCTCTGGGATGAATTTCTGGTTACCCATCCAATCATCCAAATTGCACTTAAATAGGGCCAATGCAAGGCTTTGTTTAACATGAATTGGAAGCTTGTTCCAAGGGTAGGACAACCTCTGTGAGATAAATCTGTCTCTTCAGCAGTTCTGCTGATGTCACATACCAGGTTATGGTCCTGTGAGTGAGTGACCTGTGTGCCATTTGACTTCTGAATGTGCAGCATTTACATTAAAGCTGGGTCAGAGATTCCTCTGTACACAGGGCACAGGTAGCCTCTGAGCAGTTTGTATGACAGAGAGTAAAGTGACATTGATTTCAGCCTATCTCCATAACGCAAAATTTTAAGATCCTGAATTATTTTTGTAAGGAACCTTTGTGGTCTCTCCATTTGTTGCAAGTGTTTGGAAAGGAACATATGAAACTGAGTATTATTAGCCTGATGAAGGAAGAGTACAGGGGCGTTATAACCTCTTTTATTCCTGGAGACAATGCCTTTTCTTATGAGATGAGCAATATAAAATGCCCTTCTCACCACTGTGGAGACATGGTGATCAAAGTAAGGTTGCTTGTCAACCTGTGTGCCCAGATTTCTAAGCACTGACTGTGTGTTTAGGGTATTGTTATTGATGTGGTAGTTTGCAGCAACATCACCCTTGCCAAAGGGGGATGATAATGCATTTTTTTGCATTAAATTTAAGACCATGACTTTGGCACCAGCCATTGGTCTGTGTAAGACCTTCTTGCAGGATGTTGACATCACTAGGGGTTTCAGTGATAGCTCTCAGTTTGCAGTCATCAACAAAGTTTGTCAGCCACAGTCCTTTAGTTTTAGTCTGCACTTCAGAGAAGTAGATTCCGAACAGTAGGGGGTCTGAGAACCGATCCCTGTTGAAGACCACTGGTTACAGGTCTGCTTAAGGAGGTGGAGTTCCCTATTTTGACCATATGAGTTCAGTCAGTGAACCAGTTTTCAACCCACCTGACAATATATGGGTTGATATGCAGTTGGGTGAGTTTATCAATGATGCCTGAGTGGGGGATTGTGTCAAAGGCCTTGGCTAAGTCTTGGTAGGCTGTCTGCACAGATATGCATTTGTCTGGGGCTTTGGTGACTGTCTAGAAGAAATCCACCAAGTTTAACAGGCATGATCACCCATTGACAAAGCCAAACTGGGTGAGGTTGAGCATTTGGAGATTTCCTACATCTTTGTTAATAAGGTCCATGATGATTCATTCCATGACCTTGCAGATAAGGCTGGTCAGACAAATGGGTCTATAGTTCTCATGATCCATGTGTGTGTGTGTGTGTGTGTGTGTGTGTGTGTGTGTGTGTGTGTGTGGGGGGGTGCATGTGTGTGTCCATGTGTGTATATATAGACATTTAAAAAATGAAATTTTGGGCAATGACAGAGCAGGCACTAGGGTTTGATAGCTGGGTCATAATGTTCCAAGGCATATATATTCTTCATTTGCATTAATAACACTCAGTTTACCTAACTTCAAGGTCTTTGAAAGCACTGAACAGCAGAGTTCTATAGATCATGCAGGTCAGTCAGTAATTTTTATATTGCTAGCTTAGGTTATCTGCCTTGAGGCTGTTTCTTTGCTTTGCCCCCCACTACCTGACACCCATCAACTCTCTTCCTAGCAATGGTGCCATTTGTTCCCCATCTCTGCGACAATAATCAGGCAGAACAGGCCATTATTCAAGCAGCCATCATGGGTGATTTAGCTTATTTGCCAGCCATAATACCCAGCACACTCAGCCAACAGCTGCGGGTCGTCATGTGATGGTCTGGTTCCAGACACCATCCACTCCCTTCTGCAAGGGGCATTTCTTGCATGCTACCCACCGGGAGGTATGAGCACTAGTTTCTCCAGTCTGTACCAGGAAAATTGCCTGACTCTATATGCTTCTGAATACTCATTCCTGCTACAAAACATTATTCTGCATGTATTGTTCTCACAATTTCCATTTTTTCTATGTAATTTCCTTCTGTCCTTTTCTAAAGATCGCATTCCTAGTTCTTTTGTCTGTGCTGCAGTAATCAGTACTTCAAGTACAATTGGTTTAGACTTTGATTTCCATTTTCTAGTAATGATTTTTTGGCAGCCACCAGAATTAAACTTAACAAGGCCTTACTATATCTAAGCAATTCAGATCCTGTATCCAGCTCAAAAAAAAATAATTTCCTTAGTTACACCCATTTGCTCTCCCAATATTTATGATAGAATACTCTGTAGGGAATATTTAAAGTCTCCATCTCACAACACTCCCAAAACATATGTTTCCAGTTGCTCCTTTCTTCCGCATCACACCACAATTTGGCATCTACATGAGGAAAACGTTTCTGGAGTCTACTTGGGGTATAAAAATACCTATGCAAACAATATCAAGCAAAAATTCTAAGTCATCTAGACTTTGTTGCATATTTTGGGAGCCATGGTTTACTATCAAAATGTCAATGTTAAAAACAAAAAATGTATTTCATGCCGAAACACAATGACGACTTCATGCATACTAATGAGGTGTAAATGTTGAATATGATGAGCAAATTCATCAGATTCAACATTTACAGTGAATATCAAAGAAGATGTCCATATAGGAGGTAAGGTAAGTGCAGTTTCTACCCTGGAATTTACTGTTTTGTACGGGGTTAAGGCCCCCTGCACCCCTCAACCCCTGCTAACTATATATTCCATCTCCAAGATCGCACTACAGTAAGGAAAGGGATGGAATTCCCAGTCTGCACTGTACCACCATCTCTACTCATAACATCAAGCTCCTGTCAGCGAATGCACAGTGGCATTTGCTGATAAGAACTCTCACTCAATTAATGTTCAGCAATATAGGAATCGGCCAATGGCCATCCAAAATTCCCATGTTCGTCAACGTTAATTCTACATTTTGATAGTAAACCAGGAGCCATATATATGTCATCTCATTGTTTCCTTGTGAATTACTTATCCAATCTCTCTTCGCAATCTTTCTAACCTCCTCTGGTTGATTCCTATAGTAATCATGCAGTATTTTATATGCCCCACTAAATATCCCTTTTTTAGCAGCAGCTTCTGTTCTAGGTTCAAATCAAAACTCTACAGAGCAGGTCTTTCACTTAGGATTAACCCTGTACAATCTGGTAATGCCACAGCAAAAACTCAAACTATACAAGAGACCCGTTGGACAGAGAACTGACACACGAGCTACTAAAAGCCATTTATTGTAATCCAAAACAAGTTAAGTGCGTTCATTCCGATTGTTGAGAAACTCCTTCAGAATTAATTAACAATTAAAGACATCGTATTTAAATACACGCTGCTAAAATAACATGATAGGCACTGTCCAATAACAATGCACCGATTAAAAATCAATTGATTGATTAAAAATCAATTGATTCTCATATCACTATACTCTGATAGGATTCCCCTATCCGTATATTCTGATATCAGTCTATCATACGCACAGCAGTCTCTAGCCTGCAGTCTAAATGTCTCCATGGCATCTTTCCATTCTATTACATTTCCTTCTTATTTGCTGTTAATATTTTGGTTCTTTTGACAATTTTCTCAAGTAAATTCCATTCTTGACTATTCTGTGTACCATTAATTGCAGTCATCCCTATTGGCAGAATCTTCTTTCTTCAGTCTTGTGTTGGAATAATTCTTAGAATATTTTCAATTACTTTATGAGTATATGAATGCATATAAAACTAAAGGGACCAAACATTTTCACTGCTTGTATCTTGTTATCCATATCTATAAACAAGAGCTTCCAGTTTCTCAGTTTTTGTATTATCTTTTGTTTAGTGTATTTCCACATATCCTTAGCTGCCATAACAGAATCCTTTTAAATCCATACTCCTAAATATTTAATCAAGTCACCTTAAAGGGGAACTGCACTCACAGACTCAAAAACATGTTTATGTCATCATGGTTTGGTGTTTCCTACATTTTAACACCACTCTGGGACTATTTACAGGTTTTTAAATATTTTTATATGTAATTTCTGACTCTGACCACATGGGTTCTGGCATCTTGAAGTAATTCTGATTGTTTCCTCTTTCCCTAGGTATCCCACAATGCAGTGCTTGTCTGTAAATAATTAAATCATGCAGGCCTCTTTCTTTCTTAAGCTCCTGTCACTGCATTGATTTTACATGAATGCACTGCTGTCTTTCAGTCAGTTCATTTTAAGTAATATTTTCATGCCATTCAATGACTACTTAAAACACAAACAGTACAAATGCCACAGAACAGACTTTCAAAGTGCTTTTTACTGCTGCTTCATTTTAGAATGGCTAAATTGCAGTCTTTTGTGAAGCCTGACCTATTCTAGTTTGACTCATCTCCCATCCCATTCACACCTAACTTCCCTAGCTGTCAAAGTGCTAAGGGGAATTTTAGCTGTTACTTGCTGTGATTGACAGCTCATGGCAGGAGAATTGACTCATGTACTGTGTCCTTGTTCTAGCCTTTACTTTCTGTATGGGTAGAGGAAGGATCAGGGAGCTGTGACATCACAGCATGGGTGGGTTTTTAGGATGGTTGTGGTGATGCTAGTTTGGGGAGGGAATTGGCCAGAAAACTACAGGTATGCATTGGCCTTGATGACATCAATGAATTGGAGACTGCAGCAAGGTTTTCCAGGGCAGGATAAAAGTTTTTTGAAAGCACAACTACCACAGTACAGTAAGGTACTGTTCTAGTGGAGAGAAACAGTTGATTTAAAATATTTTAAATGCTGTATTGTGTATTCATAGCAGGGATAGTAAATAGAGAGAAAAAGGACAGAGAGGTTGAGCATTCGATAATAGAATCCCATTGTTGTCCTTTAAATGTGGATATTTCTGAACCAATTCACATTCATGTGTGAGTACATAGTTTAAAGCTATAGCCTTTGTTTTGTCTTCATTAATTCTGCATATATAAAAGACTTGAAACCATCCCCAAACATTCCACAATGCCAAGTCCCCCCCCCGGTCCCACCAGATGCAAAACAACACAGTCTGCAAACAAAACCAACCTTTCTCGACTACTATACCAATTTTATCCTTGAATCTCCAAGCCCCTTACTTTCCCTGCCAATAACTCCAAATATAATGCAAATAACAAAGGGGAAATAGGACACCCCTGCCTGATACCTCTACTCAGACTCAACCCACCAGAGAGGAATCCTCACACTTTTATTTTTACCTCTTGATCACTCACATACCCCCTTATCAGGGAGTGCAAATGCCTCCACTGCCCCACTCACAAAATCCCAGCCCACTCTGTCAGATATCTTCTATGCATCAAGACCCACCAGCAACAGCATTTTCTTACATTCTGCCTCTTCCTGAATCATTATTGTTCAATTAGTGTTGTCAAATGTCTGCCTCCACTCCAGAAAACCACATCAATCCTCATCTATCCACCTTGGGAACATCCCTGTCATTCCCATAGCTATTATAGACATAAACACTTTATAGTCATGGTTCAAAATCAAAACAGGCCTACACAAAGCTAGGTTTGATGGGTCTTCACCATCCCTATATATTACAGCCACCACAGCTTTCTTCCAGGAAGCTGCTGCTTCCCCACATTTTAACCACAGTCAAACAAAACCTTCCAGATCTTCATCACTTTCTTCCCTGCTAACTACAAACCTCCCAAGTACTACCATCTATTCCTAGAGACTTTCCTGTATATCAATTATATGTCACCATTTTTATTTCATCTCCTCCCATCCCAGCTGTCAGTTGCTGAGCCTCATCCACCACCAACCCTGGCATACCCAAGTCCTCCACAAATATTTCTACTTGTGCTCTTTCTTGACTTGCATATCTCTCCACCTTATACAATCCTTCAAAAAATTTCCAAAATATCTCCAGCACCTCCACAGGTTCTGCACTCATCCTTCTTCCCAAAGGCTCCCCAAGTCTGGCAACACTCCTTCCACCATCTGCTGCCCAAATTGCCATGCCAAAAGTTTCCTTGCCCTGGAGATTTTTATTAAAAAAAAGTTGGTCAACATCAATCCCCTCAAATGTATGCATATCATTCTGGCACCCCCCCATGTTCTCTTATGCACTGTCCAGCCTTGCCTTCTGTTGCTCTGAGAGGCTACCACCATTCTGCAACACCTCAACCTCTGTGAGCTCCTTTAAATAATGCCTGCTACTTCTTAACCATTTCTCTTTTTCTTTCACCTCCACTCTATTCCTAAACTTCATTACCACTCCATCCCACCCCATAGCCACAACCCCCAGAAAAGCCTCTATCTTCCCTCATCAACTCTCAAACAATTTCCACTACCAATTCCTTAAATTCAGCTCTTTGTGTCAGGTAGATAGGGAAGTGCCAGCGTCTCATTTTTACCTCATTACCCTGCATTTTTATCTCAGTCATCATTGGTGCATGATCTGAAATAGTTACTGGATGTATGTCAAAGCTTACAATCAAATGTACATGTTCCTGTGAAATATAATTTCTGTCTAGTCTAGCCCAGCCACTGTACCATGGGGAATAATATGTAAATTCTCTTCAAGTCCTTGCTATTGAATTCATGTTCTCCATACCAACTGTTTTCGTAAAGTTCTTCAGAAATCTACCCTCTGTGTTAGATTTTCCCTTCTAGGTCCCTCAGATACATCTCCAATGTTGCAAATCAAGTTCCAGTCCCTACCTATGCATAATATTCCCTGCTGAAAGCTGATTATTTCTCTCAAAAATTTCTTAAGCTCCATAAAAGGAGTTTTAGGTGGAATATAAATACATGCTTGCACAATCCTCCTCCTTGCCAGTAGCCCCTCACTACCAGAAATCTACCATTATTATCTTTTTCCCCTCTTCTATCACTATTGGAGCTTCTCTAGCAATTAGTATAAGTACTCCCCTTTTCCTTTGTCCCCAATAGTCTGCTGAATCTTATCAAATTCACATGCCCACTTCTTTCCAAATGTGTCTCCTGTAACAATGTTATTTGTACTCAGCATTCCTTAATATAATTCAGTATTCTTACCTTTTTGTCTATACTTCTGAGGTCATTCACATTCCAAAATAATATAGATAGTATAGCCATTATGAGAAGAAGCTATTATTCCTACCTATTAAATATGAAAACTTTTTTTAAAATGGCTAATTCTAGTTATTTGTTAAATGCTCTCACCAATGTTTGGCAGATTGATCCTTTATACAGCTGTTTTTTGTCATCTCCATTTGAACCTATGTCACATTTGAAAATAGTTTTTGTTTTAATGAAAACCTTCAAAAACACAAATAAAGCTATGTATATCTTCAAATAATGAAGTTTAATGCTCCTGATTGGAACAATTGTCCCAAACTGACAGCTGCATCAGGCAGTACCTAACCTAAAAGTAAGATTATCCATGCTAAGGTGCATGTTACAGTTATAGTCTTGCAGTAATTGCTATCTGTTCTTGTCTTAGCTTTACTCCCATTTCAGATGTAAAAAAACAGCTTTTATGCTTTCAGAAAACATTAATTTTTAGACGTAAGGAAAAAGTGGACTATCTTTAAATAAAACTAAATTGTATACTGTTCTAGTAGATACATTGCTGTATTTAGGTACTAGGAAAGATGATATTACTTATTCACTTTCAATAATTTCAAATGTTATATTTCATTAAACCCCTTGCCCTTGTGCATTTTAATTTTTACATTTCTCTAAGCAAACAATGTCTAGAATGCTTGAGCTTTATTGCCTGACAACTTGTCTCTATGGAAACATAAGAACAGAATGTACAGCTGCCCTAAGCTGCAGACTTCTTAATTCACACTGAACAATTATTTTCTAAAAGAAAACTTTTCATTACATTCATGGTGTTCTCTTATCTTTAAAATCTCAATGCTCACAGAAGAAACTTCTGTAAACTTTCACTAATTCAGACATTCACCTATACATAAGTAAGAAAAATATCTCAACTCTTCATATATCATTTCATATCTCTATATATTATAATAAGTACCTTTTTAATCCCAACCCCTACCCCAACACCCTTAGATTACTGCATATTAGCATAAGCATGCTTTTGATGACCATTTCTTCTATTTTTACATTGTAATGTCTACATTTCTTAGAACTAAAAAGACGAAGAGTACTTGTTTACTTTAGCATCTTTATTACATACAACAATCACTGAAAATGCTTTACTATATAACATGCAATTTACATAATGAGATGCAAGCAGCTATCATTAAGAGCAAAAATTGTTTTACTTACAGTTACTTTCTTTTTTCCCTTTTAGTGTCCTTCCAAACATTAATGACATGAAGTGGGGTATATGCTTTTCAGACCTAGGCAAGTTTAATAAAATCAACAAATGTAAATCTTTCTCCATCAACTTTTTTGTAAAGCCGTAATTCACAAATGTGATCGATGCTTTGTAATCTCACATTTATTCACTAATTTCAGTGTTGCTTGTCTTCTTCTTGTTCATCTCCATCTCCCAACCCCAAGACTCCTGTTCAAGTCCAAGGTGCTTCCAATTCTTCTAGACAATTACTGGCTTTGTATATTTTAAGCATTTTCCTTTGGAACATTGGAAAAGGTTTCACTGGCAAAGTCTCCCTATGAGCTTTATGATCAATAGATTAAGAAGCATAGCCCCTTCTGTTAGAGGTCTCACTTTTTGTTGGGTACACTTTTGCATTTCCTCCTTAGCCTGTTCTGCATCAAAAACAACTTTGATCCCCTAGGAAAAAATATTCTGAAGATAGCTGCATGCAGCAGCTTGAATCTCATACCTGCCTTTCAACAGTCCCACATTACAAGTCTAAAGTTGCTTCTTTTCTGCTTGGTGTACAGTGAATAATCATTTCCCACAAATACTCTACTGCTTCCAATATTTAATAAATTGCTCTTTTGCCTCAGTTTTGTCAGGGTCAACTCTTTCTGCTAGTATAATTGTATCTTTACTAATAAAGATATTGGCTGCTTTCTCATGCCCAGGTTTGGAGTATACACATAATGTGCCCTTCAATTAACAAATCCTGCTGTTGAATACCAGCCCTTTTGCTTATTTGTGCTTTTATAAAATTAATGTAGTCTGTTCCTTCCAGCTTCTCTGGTACAGCAATAAATCTCAGGTATTCTTTACATGCTCTGTCCTCTAACACTATCATTTTTTGAAACAACTCTTCTTGAGCAATCTCATAGTCTGACAGCCTTTTATTCATTTCAACCTTTAATTTTTGCAGTTTTATCAGTTCATCTGAATATCTGTTTAAAACTTCTTCCATTTTTTGTAGCCTTTTTGTTATTTGGGTTGATATACTGCTTCAGTGTTTCATTTATTTTAATCAGCTCTGAACACATTGGATTTATTTTTTCCCCTCTAAATTAATAGAAGCCATGTGTTGTACTAAAACTTGAGCTTGAACTGCTTTTTGCTGAACAGCTGCAGGATTCTTCCCAGTCAATGTTTTCACTTTACCTTTACTGGTTGATTTTCTTTCAGGCTCTATAAGTTTCCTCTTTGCTGGCATCCAGACAGTGTACTTACTAGCCAGTAAGTGAATTTTACTAAAACTGGCAGAATTACTAGCCCTTATCTATCAGTTGCTTTTGTCATAGTAGGAGAGCTAAAATTAAGCTTTTGGTCAGTATGCAGGCATGTTTGAATATCCAGAAGGACATATATTATGATAACAAAAGAAATGGTTAAATCGTCATAAAATAACACCATCATTAAAATTGTGGAATGATAGTGTAGAGGAATTTAAACATTAATCAGCATGCAAAGTCAGAAAAGTGTATTATGTAGCTCATCTAATTCTAAAAGGTATGTCTAGTCTGTGCAATAAGATAAATCTAACACTTTATATCTCACTGATCTGGCCCATTACTGAATGCAATGCTGAGTTTTGTAGTCTTCAGATAAGCCACATGAAATAAATTGAAAAATGTAGACTTATTCTTTACTACAGAATCATATGGTTTAAAAATATACTGTACAGAAAAGCTTCAAGATATATCATTATATTCTCCTTCTTACAGGTTACCCAGAGGTGACCACTACCTGGTCAGTAAGGTAAAGTTTGACCTTGTTTGTCAGATCTGCATAGAAAAATTGTATTACTTAGCAGTTCAGAATAATACATGGAGGCATTAAATACATGAGCTCATACACAGTGATGCTTCCTCCAGACACCTTTATTGCAGAATATCTGAAGATCCAATCCTGTCAAATGACTGACACCCCAGACTATTTGTATTAGATGTAAAGCTACATCACATGACATATCTATTATGCATCCATGCCCATTAATAAATCTCTCTCTCTCTCTATATATATATATATATATATATGTGTGTGTGTGTGTGTGTGTGTGTGTGTGTGTGTGTGTGTGTGTGTGTGTGTGTGTGTGTGTGTGTGTGTGTGTGTAGAGAGACACACACACACACACACACACACACACACACACACACACACACACACACACACATCAGTAAAGGCTGCTGAATATAATTCAGTGGCATCTGCAACACCAAACAATATCCATCCAGGAAAAGGGGTATGGTCAGAGGGTACTGTCGGTAAGGCAGTGTGTTCTACAAACATGTACTTTTACAGGTAAGTAGGACTTAAGCAACTGTATGATGTTCAACAAACACACAGCCTTTCTAGAGTGTGGGTAGATTCCCAAAGCTTACCCAACCTGGGAAGAGGAAGGATATGGGTTAACCAACCCCTGGATAATGGTCTAGTGAAGCCTGATCTGGAATTTGAAAAAGTATACAACTTGTAGTGCTTTGTAAAGGTATGGGCAGAGGACCAAATTGCTGCTTCTAGAATACTTGAAGAGTCCACTCTTTTCTAATACATCACTGAAGAGGTAAAGGCCCTGGTGGAATGTTCTTTTACCTTCCCATGGTGAATATAACAAAAAAATACCAGAGGTCAACCAACATGCAATGGTTTGCTTAGAGACAGGTTGGTTCTTCTTTGCTGCTTTGTAGGAAATAAAAAGCCTTTTGACCTTTCTAAATATTTTGCCCATTATGACAGCCTGTAGCTCATAAACTCACCTTGCAGATGTCAGTGCAACAAGCAAACAGTTTCCCATGTTAAGAACTTTAGCTCAGCTTGAACTGCTGGTCCAAAATGTGGTAAGGTCAATTTTTCCAGAACATAGCTGAAATTCCATGAAAGAGTAATTTGCTTGCAAGGGGGGTCTCATATGCAACACTCCTTTCATGAACTATTTAACCAAAAGAGAAGAAGAAAGAGGAGATCCATTGGCAGACAGGCAGAAATGGCCACTAAATGTATGTTAATGGAGCCATGTCATAAACCATCCTGAATTAGCTCACACAAATACGACGCTAGCTAGGGTGGTTAAAGCGGCTGCCTAGGGGGCCTTAGGGCGCAGGGGCAGGGCACTTTTTCCATTTTTTTTTAGGTAGACCAGGATGGGGCGATGGATGTGTGGTAGGGGGGGCACCGTGCCTCCTTGCCTAGGGCACCAGTTGACCTAAGGCTGCTCCTGCACAAATATTTCAAGACCAGAGTGATATAAACCTCAACAGACCCCCAGTTCCCATTTAGGCAACACTTAGAAAACCTTATCCATTTGTAAACAATGAATCATCTAGGCTGTCAGTTGTAGTTGCTCCAAAATGGGGTGCACCAGTCACTCATGAGACTGTGAGAGCAAATTCAGCGTGTGCGGAAGTCCGTGACTAATACCATTAGAAGGGAGAACAAAGATTGTCTGAGCCAATAGGGAGTCACCAAAATGAACTTTGGCATTTCTTTCTCAAACTTTGGGATTACCTGGGTCAATAGGGGGTCACCACAATAGGCATTGGCATTTTTTCCAAACTTTCAGAAATACAGTGTGAATGAGTAGAAAGGGTAGAAATGCATACAGGAACATTCCAGTCCAAGGGAATGATAATGCATCTCTCCCCCAAGCATGGCTGCAAGGATGTCTGGAAAATAATTTCTCCATCTGTCTGTTTTAAAAGTTGAACAAATTTGTTTGAGGCATTCCCCACATCTGGACTAGATCTTGAAACACTTTTCCTTGAGCTTTCACTCATGTGGATCTTCCCAGGATCTGCTTAGTCTGTCTATCATAACATTTTGCTCTGATGAGATGTATAATGGTTGAAGAATTAGAGAATGCTATAACGCCAGCTCCCAGAGTATCATTACCACCTGGTGTAGGACTTTCAAGTTATGAATAGTCACCTATGGTCAGGACAGATTGCACCAGCACAGGTGAGAAGAAGGGAAGTCCTGGATTCATACTCAGCTGAGTTCTCCACCACTGCAAATTTGATGCAGGGAAGCACTGGAAACTGGAATTCCAGGGAATGTAGGTGGTGGGTCCAGCATTTTCAGACATACAATTGAATTTTCCTCATGTGGAGATGGGCCAGTGGTATCATGAGAATCCTGCATGCCATCAGTCCTAGAATTTTTAAGAATTCTCTTGCCAAGGCAATGTTTTTCCTGGAGAATTCTTTAAACTCTGTCTGGTAGGACAGGATCTTGTCTTTGGAAAGAAAAAAAACAGTCTTTTGTTGGAGTCAGTTAACCACCCTCAGAAGGCAAGTCTTTGTGACAGTGTCATATATAATGTCTGAAGGTTCAACTTGAACCCTAGCTGGCAGAGTAAGAGCAAGACTTCTTTCATGATTTCAACCACTCAGAAGCAGACTCTGCACAGATCATCAAGTCATCCAAGTAAAGAAAGATGTGAATTCCAACAGTGGGCCACTACTAGGAAAAGGCATTTGGTAAACACTTGAGGTGCAGTGGACAGCCCAAAGGCCACTGCAGAGAACTGTTAGTGGGATCTAGACACAAAAAATCTCAGATATCTCCTGACGTGATCAGCAATGGGGATATAATGATACTCATCTTTTAGGTCCAGCTCACCATGAAGCGGGGATCTGGCAAAAGAGGAAGCACTGTCTTCAGGATGGACATCTTGAACTTGGGGACCTTGACAAAAGTATTCAGAAAGTATGGGGCCAACACCAGCTTTTATGAAAGCTCTTTCTTGGGAACTATGAAAATTGTGGAACAGAAACCATTCATTCTTTCTGAAGGAGTGACAGGGTCTATGACTCCAGAGTCCATCATTTGTCAGAGTATACAAGGGAATAACAAAGCCCTGTATGGCAAAAGATGGGAAACCCCATTAAATAGAGGCAGATGTTTTTTACACTGTCACCTGTAACCTCTATCAATGATGTTGAGCACCTATTTGTTGGGAGCCACTAATGGCCAGGCTGCCTTGCTGAGTGCTAACTATCGAGATGTGGTACCCAGAGGGAGACTTGAGAAAGACAGATGCTGCATCTCTGCATAGTCATAGGCTGGAAGGGGGATTATCCTTTTTGAGAAAGGAACACCTCTTGTTAGGTTTGGCAGAGTCTTCCTTCCTGCTATATCTTCTTAGTGCCTTGTTTTTTTGTTGGGTCGCTGAAAATTATCCTGCTTATCAGTGAAAAAATTGAGAATATGGAACATTTTTGATACCCCTTGTATCTGTTTATCTCTGTCAACCCAGTGTTTAAGGATTTATCTGCTGTGCCAAACACAGGATCAAAATCAAGTGAAGCATTCATAATTTCACTTTTTAATTTATCAGAAAAGCTCTGGCTGTACAACCAAGCATAACACCTTATCACCACCAATATCTGTACATTTCTAGAAATAGTATTAGTCCCCTCCAAGGCACTCTTTAAAGCATGTTTTGACACTTGAGAAATATTGGATAAAACATCTTTGACATAGACTGATTTCTCAGTGGGTAACAATGCAATGAAGTTGTCTAAACTATACATATACCTCAACACAACTTCCACATAAAACACTTGTAGTTAAACACTTCAAAAGCTACAATGTTGGACTGTACCAACATTTTTCTATGAGATTTTAGCAATTTGCCTAGTTTATCTGAAGGGAATAGATTTGATGAAGACAAAGTCTTTTTATTGGATGATGTCACTGGGACACAGAAGTAGGATCTGCGAACAAAGGGGGTAGAGGCCAGGCATTGTCAAACACACCTTGAATTATTTAAACACTTTTTTAGGCAGACACTCATTTTACGAAGAAAATTGCAAGCTTTCTTAAAAACATTCTCCAGTGCTGGAATCAATGGAGGAAAGGTCTCTAGATCCAGGGCCTCATCCTCCAAAAGATCTTAAACTCTACTGATATCAGGGGCAGACAAGGATTGTTCCTAATTAAATACATCCCTAAATCTAGCCAGCATTTGGGAAAAAGAAAATATCTGATTAGAGGAAACTGACTGATTAGACTCTGACACTTCTGAAATCTTAGACGCTGGATCTCCTACAAAATCAGGATCTTTGAATAACTGAATGATGATAGGAGTGCCAGAATTATTCAGAACTCAGGTTTGCACCTTGTAATCAAAATGAACAATGGATCTAGACATAGCTGCCAGCTGAGGTGAAAACACAGTCAGAGACTTCTGCCCACAACATGGTGGGTCTTCTGTCTCTGTTTTGCATGCACTACACCAGTGTAAGAATCCTGAGGAGAGAGGTATCAACACTGATAACAGATTATGCACCCCTGACTTCCCCCCCGCACCTAAATAAACTGGTTCTCTCATACTTAACCAGGCAGTGGTACAGCCCAGGAGGACATATCTGACCCTTGTGTCATGCACAGTTATGGTACTAATACCACACCAGGGAACCTGGAGGTAAAAAAAGAGGAGTAGTCCACAAGCCTGCCTAAAGCTACTGCTGAGTCACAAACCATAGGCTGAGGCATATATCTGAGTTATTTCTATGTTTTTTAGGTGCACAAAGGGTAGATGCTGATGTTGATGGTGGTGAGGGCACCACATCTGAGTCAATCAAGTCAGGAGACAAAAAACTAGCCAGATCAATATCAATTACTAGCTGCACAACCAGCCCAGTAAAAATGGACAAAATCATGTATTCTCCATCAAAATAGCAAACTGAAATCTAGTTCTGTAAGAATGCTATTCTGAATGCTTCACTGAGTAAAATTACAGTAGTTTTTTCAACATAACTCAAAGCACAAAATATGTGTCACAAAATAATCTAATTTTAATAAACAAAGGCTAGTTTTAGCCCCAAATGAATACAAACACCATAAAACAGCCCTAGACAAGGAATTAACTAGACATGTATGAAACGTTTCTGTCTGAAATGTTTAACATACAAAATGGCACCAAAATCGCAATTTAAATGAAAAAAAGTTAAAATGCTGTAAACCTAACTAAATCACCTCAAATGATCATAGCCCCAAAGAAAAAAAACTGCAAAAAATAGCAAGTTTCCATCTCAAAACTTTCAAATGAAGCTTTTAATCAATGGAAATAACATATGTGATTAACTCATGTCTCTAGAAGCTTGATGTAATGACAAGAAATGCACTAAAATGCCCTTGGTTAAACATTCACTAAAGGCCATAAAACATATTACAAGGGTTAAAAACACAAAAACTGGGAATTTGCTTATAGTAAACAGTATAAAACTTATATTGCAGGTAAAATTCCAAGTACATACATTTTTTTCATTAAGAAAAAAAAGCAAATTAGCAAAATATACAATCCGATCAAAGGTAGAAAAAGGTTAAGGGAAGAAATAAACCCCAAAGGGTTTCTTCTCTGAGCCCAGCAGCTGAAGAGATCCAGACTAAGGAGCAGTCTTCTAAGAGATCCTTATTTTACTGTGGTGTTAGAAAAATGAAAGGGTCCCCTCTATGGGACTGAAAGTTTCTCCCCATACTGCCAGGTGATTGGTCCATCACACCTACAGAAATGTAGTGGGAGGAGTTCTGAACTTGGATAAGCTGCTATAGGGTGGATAGCAGGGCACTACTAGCCATGTGCCAGTAAGTCAGTGTGGTTTTTGAACAACAACTCAAACTGTTTGGGCCATCTAAAACTATTCTGCAATGCCACCAAAAACATGTTTTTATTTAAAATATTTGCAAAGACTGATAATAATAGTATGCTACAAAAGTAATGGTTAACATTGCTAACCCCCTTCCTCAACTAACAGCTGCTTTACAACTGCCCCACAACCACTGTCAGATACTCCATTGCACCAATACTCACTATGCATCCATTTACATTAAGGCTATTACTAAAAGTGAGGTAAAAATTTAATTTCAAGTCTGCAAACATACTTTACCCCTAACATGTGAGAGTGTTCAATCTCGCCGTTTGTTCTTACACATGGGTGTCGGAGCCGATCCTCGGCTCCGAGTCGGCCGCTTAGCAAAGCTTTGCATCCAGAAGAAGCTCGAGACCAACCTACCTCCCACAATTCCCTCTGCCTTTACCTCAGATCTAGTTTGCCGCTGCAACCGATCGCATCGTTTCTGAAGAGCTCTGACCAACTGGTCATCCCTTTTCTATTATATTTAGTATATATATATATATATATATATATATATATATATAGTTAGGTTTACCTTAGGGCCTACCCCATCTACTACTAAACTTGGAATTTGATACTTGCAATATTATTGCTGTGACCTATTTTGACAGTGTTTTTGACATCTACAGTACCTTTTTCTTACAGAATGTCTGAAAAAGCTAAGTCAGGATTTAGAGGTGTCAGTGTGGGCAGAAGATGTCTGTCACCGACAACCATAGCTCCTGTGTCTACTGTCTTGGCCCTCTCCATCTACAGGAAGACTGTTCTATCTGTCATTCCTTTAGTGGAAGGGTCATGACAGATAGGCGCAGGAAGCTTATGGACAGAGGTCTTTTGAAGCCTGCCTTCCAAGAGGCTCTTGACAAGTCAGACTAGGCTTCTAAATCCTCGAAGGAGTCAAAGACATCGGAGCCCATGTCATCGGCTCTGAATTCTTCTTTTAAGGTTCGTTCACCGATTCCACAGACTTCGGGGCCGCGTGTCGAGCTTCTGTCTGTCACCGAGCCTCGAGTCTTGGAACCGGTGACGGAGCTTCCACCTCCTGCTCTATTGAGGTCGGCACCGTCCTCGATTCCTTCGACTCGATCTTCCAGGCCCCTCTCCAACACCGACGTAGATCGTGTGGTGCAGAAGTTAATGGAGAACACGGCCCCTATCCAAACTCATTGCAGTCTCCTCTCAATTGGTGTCGAGACTCGAAGGCCTTCCTTTATCTCCATCTGATCCTCCTCCGAGGCCTACTCAGCCCTCGGAGCCGGGAGACATTGATCTGATGATAGTGGAGCCCTTGGTGCCGGAATCGTCCCTTTCTCGGTCGGCACTGTTGACCTCGACTCCGTCGGAACCATTACCGGACTCGCGGAGCCGTCGATCTATCCTTGGTTCCGGGACCGAGAGTTGAACCGATGTTTCGGTGCCGACTCTCCCCCTCGGCGCCTCGGCACGGATCACTTCGGCTCCGTCCTCGGGGTCGATGCCCTTCGCTTCCATGTCGGAGATACTTCCGCGTTCTTCGGAACCGGGGGATTCCTCGGCTCGGGGTCCAGGGGCCTTCGACCTTATGAGGAAGGTATTGTCTTCTCAGACAACCACTTCAGCAGAAGCAACTTCCCCCTCCCATAAAGGTCCGTTGTCTTCTTCTGCACCCACGACTACACAAAAGCGTCGAGCACCAGTGTCTCAGCCACTCCCAGAGGGAGCCCCTTCTTCCTCGGAGGTCTCATCGAATGTCCCCCCCGATGACGTTCCGAGGAAAAGATTGTGCAAGAGGAGGCACTTAGAGTCTCCATAAGAATCCTTAACATCGGATACTGACTTAGATGAGTCAGAGGGGTCCCCAAAATCACCCTCGGAGGATGTCTCCTTTTCTGACTTCCTGGAGATCCTGAAACAGAGAGGTGATTGGCAGGCCCTACCCCCTTCTGAGGATGAGTCGGTTCTGCTGAAGGCATTTGGTGCTCGCTCTTCTTCCTCCTGGGTCACTCCGCCCTTCGACGAGTTAATGGAATTAATTGCTCGAAGGGCGTGGGAGGCACCTGACACAGTGGAGCCAGTTCCCAGGAAGCCTAACAAATATATAACTGCCCCTCAGGATAAATCATACCTCATTAAGGGAGTTCCAGTGGACACTATGGTGGTGGCAGCTGCCACGAAAAAGGAGATGTCCGAATCTTCCTCGTCTGTTCATCCTCCTAACAGAGACTCTAGGACCATGGACAGATATGGGAAGCGCATTTTCAGCTCAGCGACTTTCTCCATGCAATCGCTGAACTACTTGACACATTTCACACGATTACAGAGGGATCTAGTCAAAGAGTTGGGAGATACCCTCCAGGGTAGTACAGATGCTGCTGTCTCGGATAAGGTTACAGCACAGCTCAATACCCTTACATCTATTGTAAACTCGTCCATGAGGCTCATCTGGTATGCAGCCGAAGGGTCGAGTAGGGCTGCAGCTTCAGCGATTGCTCTTCGTAGACAATCCTGGATGCACCTGTGCTCCTTTGCGGAAGCCTTCAAGTCTTCCTTTACTAATGCCCCCTTTGATGGTGCCACTCTTTTTGGCCCCAAAGTGAAGGAGACCCTGACCCGGTGTGAGCAGGAGGGAAAGACTCTGTCTGCTGTCGGAGTCCATTTTTCCACCCCATCCAGACCATACCCCAAAGGGCAATGAGGTGGAAAGATGTGGTTTCGTAAACCCCAGGGTTCTTTCCCAGGCACACAGGGTGATGCCCCCTCCAGAGGCAGAGGGGGGGGCAGAGGTGGAAGATGCCACCCTGGTGGCAGAGGGGGTCTGCAGAACCAAGGTGACAGGGATACCATCCCTGGGAAGCCTTTCCAGCACTCCTGAGAGGAGGCCCGACTGTCCTGCTCTGGAGGCAGTCGGGGGACGCTTAGCTTTATACCCTCAGGCCTGGCAAAACCTTACTTCAGACAAATGGGTAAAAAGCATTATTACCAGAGGTTACAAAATTCCTTTTCTATTTCCCCCGTTACCACAAAAAAGATTCCCAGATGTACCACCCCATCTGCGAGAACCTGCAGCTATAGAAATCTCAAAGCTGCTAGAAAAAAGAATCATCCAACCAGTCCCGGCGGACCAAAGAGGATCCGGAACTTACTCAAGGTTCTTTTTAGTTCCAAAAAAGACAGGGGACTGGAGGCCAATTCTGGACCTAAGCAATCTCAATACGTATGTGAAGAAAGAAAAGTTCCGGATGGTCACGCTTTAATCGATCCTTCCGTTCTTACAGAAGGACGACTGGATGTGCTCAATAGATCTCAAGGACGCCTACTACCACATCAAAATGGCCAGAGCATCCAGAGATCACCTGCGCTTCCGGCTGGGAGCCAGCCACTTTCAGTTTCGGGCCCTGCCCTTTGGTCTAACCTCAGCCCCCAGGGTTTTCACCAAATGCATGGCAGTGGTAGCGTCTCACTTGAGACGCCTAGGATTCCTGGTGTTTCCGTATCTGGACGACTGGCTCCTTACTGCTACCACCGAGCATCAATTGATACAGGCCAGGGACTCAGCCTTTGTGTTCAGCTAGGGATTTCGATAAATTTCAAAAAATCTGCATTACAGCCCTCGCAGCATATTTCATTTATAGGGGCAAATCTAGATACCCGTTCTTTGCTAGTAAAACTCCCCTCTGCAAGAATAGCTTCCCTACAAGAACACATATCTCTCCTACTATTGTCCAAAAAAATCCCCAGCCAAACTAGTCCTGAAAGTCTTGGGACTCATGTCAGCTTCCCTCATTGCAGTTCCCATGGGGAGGCTACACATGAGAGTTCTCCAATGGCTGCTGTTCACACAGTGGTTGTTCCAACAGTTACCACTGACACACGAAATTCACATTACGAACACCTGCAAAGCACACCTGTCTTGGTGGTTACAGAATCGCAATTTCATCAGCGGCCGACCGTTTGTGTTACCCACACCAACAGCCACAGTGACCACGGATGCTTCCCTGATAGGGTGGGGGGGCATCTTTCAGGGACAGACAGTCCAAGGCAAATGGTCCAGTTTAGAGTACAACCTGCACATCAATGTTCTAGAGATGAGGGCAGTGTTTCTAGCGTTGCAACACTTCTCCCCCCTTCTACCTCTAGGGACCATTGCAGTTCAAACGGACAACATGTCCGTAGTCTGGTACATAAACAAACAAGGAGGAACCAAGTCTTACCAGTTGTGCAGAGAGGCCATGAGAATTTGGCAATGGGCAGAGTCCACGGGTCGCTTTCTGATAGCAACGCACATCCCGGGGTTATCCAATGTCATAGTGGACAGGTTAAGCAGAGCCATCCTGTTACCTCACGAGTGGTCCCTCAACCAGATAGTAGCGGAAAGGATATTCCGCAAGTGGGGCCAGCCTTGCTGTGATCTGTTTGCGTCTCCAATGATCACCAAATGCAGAAGCTACTTTGCCCTTTTACCCCCTCCAGGGGATGTCCCCAGGGACGCTCTGATTCACGATTGGCCCCCGGGTCTCCTGTACGCTTTCCCCCCTATACCTCTGATACTGAGATTTCTTCAGAAATCCAAGGACCAGGAGAGGACTATAATTCTCATTGCCCCATTCTGGCCTCGTCAGATTTGGTTTCCCTTTCTTCAAGCACACCAAATACGGGAGCCCTGGATTCTGGACCCGGTGCCAGACCTACTGACTCATTCGTCAGGAGCTCCCCACTCGTTACTCCTGTCCCTCAAGTTAGCAGCTTGGCTGCTCCGCTTCCCTACTTAGCCAGGTCTGATCTTCTCTCTCCGGCGGTTCAGGACATTCTGGTAGCCTCTCATAAGGCTTCCACTACTAAAATTGAAATGTGGAAGTGAAAACGTTTCATCTACTGGGCGTCTGCACAGCATTTAGATCCCTTAGTAGCCCCTCTAAATAAGATTTTGGAGTTCCTGTCCATGCTGTTTCATCAAGGGGCCTCTACTGCCACTTTAAAAGTTCAGTTGGTTGCTATTTATAACTTTCATGTAGGAGAGAACAGAGTGCCCATTATGGCTCATAGGCTTTGTAAAGCCTTCTTGAAAGGGTCCTTTCATCTTAGACCAGCAGTTAGGTTTCCTACAGCTCCTTGGAATATAAATCTACTCTTATCCCAACTAATGTTACCACCCTTTGAACCAGCTTCTTCCTGTTCCTTAAAGTTCTTGTCCTGGAAAACTCTTTTCCTAGTAGCTATCACTTCAGCCAGACGAGTATCGGAACTTCAGGCTCTTTCCATTAAGCAGCCATATTTAATTTTTCACCCAGTCAGGGTATCTTTACGCACCAACCCTTCTTTCCTCCCAAAGGTTTGTTCAGTTAACAACATTAATCAGTCCATTGAGCTTCCCACATTTTTCAAAAACCACTCCAATAAGCTGGAATATATGTTGCACAAGTTGGATGTTCATAGACAACTCAGATTCTACCTAGATAGAACTAAAGACCATAGAAAAGCGGATCAACTCTTTACAGCCTTTGTGGACAACAAAAAGGGCATGGCAGTGACGAAGCGTACTCTTTCCAAATGGCTAACTGATTGTATTACCTTCGTTTATTCTGTGTCTAGTCAGAGTTTGCCCACCAAACCAAAGGGACATTCTACTAGATCAGTTTCTACATCTTTGGCTCATGTAGCCCATCTGCCTTTGGACACTATTTGTGCAGCCGCCACTTGGTCTAAACCACATACGTTCATCACTCATTATAAAGTGGACAGGATTTCCAGGGACAGAGCATCTTTTGGTTCCACTGTGCTCAGGAACGTTCTTCCGTGAGTCACTCAGGGTTACAGAGCTAGGGACGCTACTCATGTGTAAGAACAAACGGTGAGATTGAACACTCTCACATAAAGAAGTTATGTCCTTACCATAACGTTCCATGTGGAGTGTTCATCTCGCCTTTGTTCTTACATTCCCACCCTCCCACCCTCAGGTCTGGAAGAACGTTTGGTTTAGATGTCTGGTCTGTTTGTCTCCCACTAGTGGTCTCTCTGTTGTTCTACTGGCTTGAGTTAGTTATGTTCCTTGTGTATACGTATGTATTCTTTATGGATAATTACATTGTTATTGCTGGATCTGGTGTTGTTCTTTTGCAAACTAGATCTGAGGTAAAGGCAGAGGGAATTGTGGGAGGTAGGTTGGTCTCGAGCTTCTTCTGGATGCAAAGCTTTGCTAAGTGGCCGAGCCGAGGATCGGCTCCGACACCCATGTGTAAGAACAAAGGCGAGATGAACACTCCACATGAAACGTTATGGTAAGGACATAACTTCTTTTTACATACTATTCTCCCGTAACACTAGGGATCAAACTCCTGTGTAACCCCTTATGTATATTGCTAACATATCACTCATTACATAAAGCATACCATGATGCTTTAAGCATCCTACAGTTCATCCACTGCCTAAAGAACCTTTACCTAAGACACCTTGTAAGCATCACCCTCTAGATAAGATTGACCCTCCAGTAAAAATGCTGGAAAAACTTGTCTACAAACAAGTATTTGATAACATTTAAAATATGACATTCTCTCAGATAGACTATATAGATTTAGACTCAACTATAACACATTAACAGATATCTATTTAACAAATGAAATGTTTACAAACATTGAAAAGGCCATTGAACTGATGCTAGTTTGAAACTGTCAATCGGAAAATATTTCTGCAGAAACTCCAGCACTGTGGCTTTGCTAGAGAAGCTTGCAACTAGTTTATTAATTGCCTTGCTAGTAGAACCTTTAATGTCTTTAATGAAACACAAATCACACCCAATGGAATGAATGCCTCTCCACACTTTAAAACAAAACAATAAAACCAAGACAAAAATAGCGGAAG
Source organism: Protopterus annectens (assembly GCF_019279795.1). Lineage (NCBI taxonomy): Eukaryota > Metazoa > Chordata > Ceratodontiformes > Protopteridae > Protopterus > Protopterus annectens. The sequence goes on from NC_056750.1 coordinate 46,476,385, forward strand.
AGGCAACCATGTGATGTGTAGTAATCCAGTCTCAGATGTAAAAAATGTCTTTTATTAGTGCACAGAGGTAAGCGCTTTCACGAATTGCTTCATCAGACAATCAAACTGTTTTAATGTCTTTGCTAATAACAAGCAAACTGCTACTCTAATGACTAAAGCCCCTAAAAGCTATGTTCTACACCCACTGTTTTTTTTTTTGTTCCCTCACTATTTCATACTTAGCTTGAGTGGAATTTCACACCTCTTGACACCTGAAGTATTCCTGTCTGTGCAACCTTTGCCTAGGTTAAAAACAAATGTATATATATCCCAAAAGTGATAAAAGTTTCAAAAATGTTAAAATATTGACGTTATTCAGCACACATTCCTTTTTACTATGTTGAAATTAATGTGCCAGACAGACATAATAATTTTATACTGAACAAGGAATTAGATAATATTTACATTTCAAACAATTATTAATATCTCTGTAACCATAGTCAGACCTCAATTATCAGTGTGACTTTTGCTCAGACAGATGTGATCTTTATTTGGCTTCAAAGTAGATTTGTAGATGTCATTCCATTTTTGAGATACTTGTATAAATATGAATACTTCGTATGTTTGCATATTTAATGGACAAATAAATGTAAATATCTGTCATACGGTGCTGGTTAGACAACAACTATCAGTGCAAAGTTTTTTTAGCATTGTGTATACTTTAATTTGATACCATGGAATACCATGTAAACACCCTCCAGTTCAAGTTATTAATACAGTTCTGAATATATGACATACATGCATAATATATTCAGGAAAAAAAAATCATACTTTTTGTGGTATCAAGTACTCCATTGGTGTCATGACCTCTCTGGTTATTTGGCATGTGAAATACTGAATCGCAATCCTTCCCAGTGTACAGTGTCAGAGATATGTACAGATGGGTCTACTTCAGTAGACTGAAACTACAAGAGTAGTCACCCTTATTTTCAGAAAAAGAACCTGGTTAAGGGACAGTTGGTTAGGGTCAGTAGAATGACCTCCGACGATGGTGATTTTTCCATTGAGTGTGCAAAATTATTGGAAATGTTTAGTAAACGTGGATGTTAAGTTGTCTATCTCGCCTTCATTCTTGCTGGATGGGTTCGGAGCCGACCTCGCCCGACTCGCCACTCTAAAAGCTCGAGAGTTGGTTCCACCGGCTCGAGGCTCCCCTTATATCCCACAATGCTAGGCGAGAGTTACCTCAGATCTCGTTTGCCGCTACAGCGATCGAGGTGTTGGTTTTCTACCGGCTTCTTGGTAAGTAAACTTTCAGTAAGTTAGGATACTTAAACCCCTTTATTTTTGATTTTAACTACTTTTTCCCTTAGTTTAGTGGATTTCTAACCCTTTTTTCATAAAATCCCTTTTCTTTCCACAAGAACTTAAAAGTTCTCCCCCGGGCCTTCAGGCCTTTCCCCCATTCCCTAGTGGTGTGTGTGTGTTACTCTTAATTAAAACCCTTTGATAGTTGTTTTATTTTTGAGTTTTAAAAAATAAGATAAAGTGTAATCAGTGTGTCTGACTGAGTATGTGTGGTTACACTTTCTTGTTCTAGGATGTCTAAAGACACAAAGGTCTCAGGCTTCAAGAAGTGTGATGCGTGCTGTCAGAAAATGTCTCTGACAGACGGTCACACTTCTTGTGTCTACTGCCTGGGGCCTTTGCACCTGCAGGACTCCTGTGCTGTATGCCACGGCTTCAGTCCCAGGGTCCTGCAGGAAAGAAAGAACAAGTTGATCCTAAGGGGTCTACTTAAGCCTGAGGATTCCCTTTCTGTCTCAGGGAAGCCCTCCAAGGCTTCTAGGTCCTCGGCTCCAGCTACTGAGCCGAGACCTAAGGCTATTAAACCTACGTCTACAGCTTCTGTGGTTCCCTCGGCTCCGGCTGGAGCCGAGGTATTAGAAATCCCCTTGTCGGCTCCGACCAGACCTTCGGAGCCGACATCTAGGAAGAGATCTAGGTCACCATCCCTTGGCTCCGTTCATTCGGCTCCAGCATCTTCTCTGCTGTCTGAACGGAGCCATAAATCTCACTCCTCTAGGTCATCGAGGCTGTCGGATCATGACCTTCAGAGGGTAGTGAGTCGACTTCTTAAGTCCGAGGCACTGGCCCAAATGCTTCAGAGCCCGACTCATCAGTCGATGCCTGCCCCTGTCCATCAATATGTTCCTCCTCTGACTCTTGAGCTCGGAGCCGGGCGCTGAACCGATGTCTCGGCTCCGCTGCTGGCTCCGATTTCTTCTGAAGAATCTCGGCGCCGGACTTCTCGTCGGCTCCGAGGGGTGAGTGGCATCAGACCCTTGTCCGACCCGCCTTCCTCTCGGAGCTTCGGCTGGTGAGTTCGGCTCCGACATCGGCCTCGAGCCATCACTGTCGGTGCCGTGGAGGTTCTCAGCTTCTCGGAGCGGGACCTCTGGCTCTGCCTGACAGGGGTGCTCGAGGTCATGCGGAGTGTGTTAGAGCCTGGCTCTACTCCACAGTCGGCTCCGTCCGCCCCTCCCTCTACGGTGCCTCAGGTCAAGTCGACTCACTCCCTCATCCCGGACCGCAGAGAGCCAGCTCCTCAGGAACCCCTGTGGGATCTCATCCTCTCCGAGGCCTCCTGATTTGGCAGAAGAGCCCCTCGGAAGAGGAAGTGTAAGAGGAAACACATTGACTCACCTGAGTCCATCACATCTGACACAGATTTAGAGGATTCCGAGGGTTCCCCGCTCCCTTCTGAAGATGTCTCTTTGCAGACATTCTAGAAATCCTCAAACAGAGGGGAAATTGGCCAGCCCTCAACCCTTCGGAGGTTGAATCTGTGTACCTTGAGGCGTTTGGCTCTCGCCCTTCCACCTCCTGGGTGTCTCCCCTTGACCCCTCATGCAGGTGGTAGCTAAAGGCATGGACGGCTCCTGATTCAGTGGACCCCACTCCCAGGAGACCCTCAAAATTCATAACGGCACCAGCAGACAAACAGTTCTTGACAAAAGGAGTTTCTGTGGATGCTATGGTGGTTGCTGCTGCCACTAAGAAGGAACTGGCTGATCCTTCAGTACCTGTCCATCCACCTAACAAGGAATCTAGGTCCATGGACAGGTACGGGAAGCGGATGTTCTCGTCAGCGACATTTGCTATGCGTTCGCTGAACTACCTGTGTCATTTTACTCGTCTTCAAAGGGTCTTGATTAAAGAAGCGAGTGACATGTTGAAGGACCCTACAGCTGCGGGTTTTCAAGACAAGATGAACACTCAACTGGCTACCCTTAACTCCATAGCCAACTCCTCCATGCACCTCCTTTCTTATGCGGCTGATGGAGCGAGCAGGGCCGCAGGGACAGGTGTGGCCTTACGTAGGCATGCCTGGATGCGGCTATGCAATTTTGGACCCTTCAAGACGTCTTTCACTAATTCCCCGCTCGATGGATCATCTCTTTGGTCCTCAAGTGAAAGAAACCTTGACTAGGTGCGAGACTGATGGCAAGACTCTTTCTGCCGCCGGAGTCCGTTTTCTACTCCTTCTAGGCCTTACCCCAAAGGCCAGAAAAGTGGGAAAATGTGGTTCCGTAAACAATCTCAAGGGACTTCGCCTGACGACAGAGTCGGTTCCCCGCCAGAGGCAGAGTCGGGAATAACAATGGTAGACGCCGCCTCGAGGCAGGGGCTCAGAACCAGGGCAATCGAGAAGCTTTCTGATAAGCCCTTTCAGCATCCCTGAGGTGTTGCCCGACTGTCCACCTTCGAGGCAGTCGGGGAAGATTGTCACTGTACCCAGAAGCCTGGCTATCCCTGACTCAAGACAAATGGGTACAGTCCGTCATTTCAAGGCTATTCTATTCCCTTTCTTCTATTCCAAACCAATCAAAAATCCCTTCCAGATGTTCCACCTACTCAAAGGGATCTAGCGGTTTTGGAAATTTCAAAGCTGCTTGCAAAAGAGCAATTCAGCCAGTTCCAGCAGACCAGCAAGGATCCGAATCTACTCAAGGTTCTTTTTAGTTCCAAAGAAAACAGGGACTGGAGACCAATTTTGGATCTCAGTATCTTGAACAGATCAGTCAAGAAAACAAGATTTCGGATGGTCACGCTGCAGTCCATCCTTCCCCTATTGGGAAAAGGAAACTGGATGTGCTCTATAGACCTTCAGGATGCGTACTATCACATAAAATGAACAGACGCCCAGAAGATTCCTCCGCTTCAGGCTGGGAACCAGTCATTTTCAATTTAGGGCCCTGCCCTTTGGTCTCACCACTGCCCCGGTGTTTACCAAATGCATGGCAGTGGTAGCTTCTCACCTGAGACGACAAGGATTCCAGGTGTTTCCATATTTGGACGACTGGCTCCTCACAGCTCCCACCAAGCATCTCCTTCTGATGGCTAGGATTACACTTTTCGCATTTGTCAAAAGTTAGGCATTTCGATAAATTGCGAAAAGTCTGTTTTGTCGCCTTGTTGTACTATTACCTTCATAGGCGCAAATCTAGACACAGTAGACATGTCTGCGAGACTAACAGATCAGAGAATAACAGACATACACAAACTGGTCTCACTCCTTTTCAACAACAACAGAATCAAAGCCAGGTTAGTTCTGAAAGTGTTGGGAATTATGGCGGCCATACCTCTACTTCCATTAGCCAGATTCCACATGCGAATCCTTCAATGGATGCTCTTTACACAATGGTCATACCAGCAACTTCCAATGTCCCACACCATTATGATCACGCAGGCGTGCAGAAATCATCTCATGTGGTGGATGTCTTCCCCTCAGCTCTTGTTGGGAAGACCCTTTGTTCCTCCCCCTCCGGTTGCTACTCTGACAACGGACGCCTCCCTGATCGGGTGTGGGGGGCATTATCAGGGCAGGACGGTCCAGGGCACATGGCAACCAGACGAATGCCACTTGCACATAAATGTTCTGGAGATGAGAGCAGTGCTTTTAGCGTTGCAAGCCCTTCAAGACTCTCTTCCCTCTGGAACGATTGCAATCCAGACAGACAATATGTCTGTAGTGTGGTACATCAACAAACAAGACGGAACCAGGTCCTACCCCCTGTGTCGAGAAGAACTCAGATTGTAACAATGGGCGATTTCTTCTCAGCGGTTTCTGATAGCAACGCACATCCCGGAAGTCCAATCAAATCGGACAAGTTGAGCAGAGCTATCCTCATGCCTCACGAGTGGTCTCTGAAAGACTCTGTTGTGAGAGAAATTTTTCTCAAGTGGGGTCAGCCTTGCTGCGATCTTTTTGCTACTCCCCAAAACAGCAAGTGCAGAGATTATTTCACTCTATTCCCTTTACCAGGCCAACCCAGCAGAGACGCTCTAGTCCAAGTTTGGCCCGGGACTTCTGTATGCATTTCCTCCCTTCCCACTAATCTCTCAAGTGATACAGAAAGCTATCGCTCAGAAGGCCTCGTTGATCCTCATTGCTCCTTACTGGCATCGACAGGTGTGGTTCCCCTTTCTACATCAATTTCTATTGGAGCGACCTTGGCATCTGGACCTAGTTCCAGACCTTTTGATCCATCAGTCGGGTCAGTTTCATCGCTCCCTCCCCTCTCTGAACCTCACTGCTTGGTTCCTCCAGTTCCAACCTTAGCCAGGCTTCCTCAGTTATCTCATTCCGTTCGAGATATTTTGATAGCTTCCCATAAATCTTCCACTCGGAAGATTTATTTGAGTAAGTGGAAACGCTTCACATATTGGGCTCAAGGAAGGGACATAGATCCTTTCACTGCTTCCATCCAAATAGTCCTTGATTTTCTAGCTGAACTCTTCCATGCAGGTTCATCTCCTTCTACTCTTAAAGTTCAGTTGGCAGCTATTTCTAACTTTCATGTGGGTATTTCTGAGTCTGCCTTAATGTCCCACAAGCTTTGCAAGGCCTTTTTGAAAGGAGTTTTTCTTCTCAGACCTCCTATAAGAAATCCTCCTCCTCCATGGGACCTAAATTTCGTTCTGAGTTCTTTAATTCTTTCCCCTTTCGAACCTGCAGCCTCCTGTTCTTTAAAATTGCTATCATGGAAAACTCTCTTTCTGGTAGCTATTACTTCAGCTAGAAGAGTTTCGGAACTTCATGCACTCAGCTGTCGACCTCCTTATCTGTTGTTCCATAAGGACAGGGTATCCTTACGAACCAACCCGTCCCTTTTGCCTAAGGTAGCCTCGACGTCTAATCTAAATCAAAGCATTGACCTCCCTGTGTTTTTTTCCAGAATATTCCAATAGGTCTGAACAAAAATTACACTGGCTAGATGTTCATCGTCAGTTAAGGTACTATTTGGATAGAACAAAACAATTCAGAAAATCTGACCAGCTGTTTGTCTCCTATGCAGAAGGCAGGAAGGGACTTTCAGTTTCAAAGGTATCATTATCTAGATGGCTAACATCTCTGATTTCCCTTGTTTATGAAATTAGACACCAAAAGCTGCCTAACAAACCTAAGGCCCATTCCACCAGAGCTTTGGCTACTTCCATAGCCTTCCAAGACAGACTGCCTATTGACACCATTTGTGCAGCGGCTACTTGGGCTACTCCTCACACTTTCATTTCTCATTATAAGTTGGATTTAGCTTCTAGGCATAGAGCTAACTTTGGTTCCACTGTTCTCAGCAGTCTGTTCCGTTAGGCCACCGGGACAAGGTGCTAGGGACGCTGGTCCCATCCAGCAAGAATGAAGGCGAGATAGACAACTTAACATATAGAAGTTATGTTCTTACCATAACGCTCCATGTTAGTTGTCTTCTTCTCGCTTCTTCTTGGCCCCACCTCCTTCCCCTGGCCTGGACAGACCTAGAGGAGTTGTGATTGTGACCTCTTTCTACCACCTCTTTACTTAGGCATATGCTGCTTTGCATATTTCCTGAATCAGGATGTAGGTCACCCTTCTTCTCCCTGTTGTTAGAGGTGGACTCTGTTTATAGTTATTTCTGTTACTATTATAAGCTGGGGTTAGCTTACAAACGAGATCTGAGGTAACTCTCGCCTAGCATTGTGGGATATAAGGGGAGCCTCGAGCCGGTGGAACCAACTCTCGAGCTTTTAGAGTGGCCGAGTCGGAGCCGAAGTCAGCTCCGAACCCATCCAGCAAGAAGAAGGCGAGAAGAAGACAACTAACATGGAACGTTATGGTAAGAACATAACTTCTATTTATCCAAGTTCCTTATTACAGGAGATGGTTGATTCAGTGGTTCAGGAAAGGAAAAACAAATTTGCCCCTATTCTGGGAAAATCCATTCAGGGGTTAGAAGAACAAAGTACCCGCACCAAAGAAGGGAAAAAGTGGGATGATGCCTATATTATGGATTTTTCTGGGGATGCAGGAGTTGTGAAACAGGTTATTACCAGGGAATGGAATAAGTTCATTGAGATTTCGGACCTAGAAATATTGAAAAACAAAACATTCACATTTACATATCGCAAAGATCTAAACTTCAAGCAACTATTTGAGTTTGGAAAGGTTAACACCTCATTAAAAAGACCAGGCACTTTTAAATGTGGTTCTTGTCCACAATGCCCCTTTATACTTAATGATGGTAGTATTTTAGTTGCAACAAGAGATAGGGAGATCAACAGTAATTGTTTTTCTAATTGTAATACCAACGGTGTGGTTTACATTGCTACTTGCAAGGTTTGCACTTCATTTTATATTGGAAAAACCGAGAGAAAGTTAAGGAACCGCATATATGAGCATTGTTATGAAATTAGGAAACAAAACAGCAAAAACGCCCTATACAGACACACTTTGACTTGTCCTCAGGCTAAATTTATTTTCTTTGTTTTGGAAATTGTACCCAAGGAATTAAGAGGTGGTATGTGGGAGGCCAAACTTGAATACAGGGAGTTATTTTGGCAAATTGTTTTAGATTCCACAAAACCACCAGGTTTAAATGACATGATCTCTATTTCTTCAGTTTTAAAATTAAGGGGGGCCAAACTGTGAATTTAAGGTACAGCCACAAGATGGCAGTATATATAACTTTTTGTGAGACGTTTAATTATAGAGCAATACAAAAGTAAATTTTATTATAATTAATTTTATTAAATGTACTTTTAAGAAATACATTTCAACATTTTAAGGTTCAATTGTTAAATTAATTATTGCAGTAATTTATGGAAAGCATTTTAAACCATATATTTTAAACTGGAAAGTTTATGAAATGTTTTTAAGAATGCCACTTTTTATTTTTATTGGAACAAACTTGATTGATTTATTACTTTCGTAATTTACATAATTGGATGGCTATTTAAGTGTTTCAGTGATGGTTGTCAATTGTTTATTTCTGATGAAGACTTGAATTTTGGGTCGAAAACGCAGTTACTGTTTTTGGCGTTATTGGTGTTTCGTGATTAAAGTGCTTGTTACTTTACAAGTGGTTTGGTTTCTGACCTTCCTTTGGGCACTCTTTGCAAGTCTACAGAAAACAGAACAAACTTGGGATACATTTAAAATTTCAGGGAAATAAGGGTCATTTTTCTGAATTTTGAACACAATGAAACTGCTCTTAGTTTAATTTAACATCATTTTATGAGCCTGTGCTCTGTTTAGGGCAGATTGATTACACAGAGCACCATAAAATGGTTGCACTGTACTGCAGAAGTGCATGCAGACAAAAAGTTGTTCTTTTCTGTTTTTTAATATAAACATCTTTTTTTATTTTACACTTGCAAATATGTGTAATTCAATGACTACATTTATGCATGTATATAGCCCTTCCAGGCTTCACACAGCGTGAGTGACGTTAACAGTGTACTATGGAGCCTTTGGAGTGGACACCAGACGTTGCTTCAGGCAATTGGTCTGATGGTGGCAGCCAAGGATTTACTCAAGTAACCTTATAGACAGAACAGCCTTCCTCCTAAACTCTCTCACCTTCAAATTATTACATCACAGATTGTGCCTCCCCTTAGGAATAAACTGCAAATGAGAGCCAGCTATCATGATCTTAAGCTCAGTGGTCTTCTTTACAAAGACCCTCACTTACCAAGACCACGACTGAAAAAGCACTTGCTAAAATGGACTCTGCAACATCAAACAAGCTGCCAGGCAAAATCAGAGACACTACAGGTTTAATAATAAAATTGAAGAAAAAAATTAAAAGAACATCTAACAAAAGCAAATGTTGCTCTTTTAAAAACCTGGATAAGAATCAGCTAAGCTGCTTTGAAATTTTCCAGCCTCTTTAACCTCTAAGTGAGAACAATTATTCCCTCAATTGAATTCTAACAGTGTCATAGGCTGTTTACATGATTATCATTTAATATATTCAGCCATTGTTAGTAAGTATGCCTCTCTGTCAACAATTTAACCAGATATATCTCTGTTCTTATCTCTTTAGCTGTATGAGTGCAACTGTATAGGTTTCTATGTAGTTACTAGGCAAGTGGTCCAGGAGATGACTGAGAATTCTAGCCCAATTTCTCAACAGCACTGTCTGATTATGTGTCTTGGTCAAGGTCACACAGTAGGTAAATGGAGACTGACGGAATCCAACTGGGGATCACAGGAAGCAGACCACATCCTAATTCTCTGCACTTACTGCCTGAATAATGGTTCCACTGGGGATTAAAGAACCCAGGACGTTCTGAGTATAATGAAGTTGTAATAACCAATAGATCCTATAATCTGTACAAAATTAATCCAAATGCCTGGTGTTGCAGTAGAATAGAACCCCCAGTCTTCTGACCTGCTAGCACCAAAGATCATGTGCTACCTTTTAAGCCAAGTGTAACTCCTCCAACTTTCTTTGTGACTTCTCTCACTTACTTATATGTACCTTCTGTATTATTTAATAAATATTGTAAAATCATTGTTTTTCACTCATTTATGAATGTAATTATTGTCATTTGTGTTACCTATGCTTTATTGCTCAAGTCCCAGGTTATGCCAAAAAATTGTCCTTGGAACAGTGTACTTACCCAGTTAACAAATGTAAGAGATGGCAACTCTATCCATCTAGCAATATGTAGTGATGTAATGGTTATCACACCTTATACACACACACACACACACACACACACACACACACACACACACACACACACACACACACACACACACACACACACACACACACACACACACACACACTCATACTCATATGGTTACAACTCAAAATATCTAAAACTTATTTGACTCAAATGCTGACATGGGTGTAAAACAGACTGAATGCACAAATGATTTACTTGCCAATTGATGGAAAGTACAAATGATCAAATGCTCATATGTTCATCTTTAAGGTCACTTCTGCAGTAGCCTAAGCAATATGGGCTATGTCTTGCATACGATATAACAGCCAGTCAACTTCCGCAGCTTCAGGGCACCTTCTATACACCTAAACAGTTATCTAGAGCTGCGCTAGCAAAAAGTCAGGTTTATGTGCCAAGATCTTTTGAGTTTTACTACCATCAAGAAGACTGCTTCTGTGCGGACATTTGAGAATCGACTATCAAATAACGCTAGTACATTTTTGGTCAGAAGTTCCCCTTGGAAAAAAATATTCCACTTTATTGTTTTTTTTTCTTACAGAACACTTCCTGAAAAAGAAGTACATTTAAGCTAGGAAAAACTGACTTTATTGACCATCTTGTGACTTTTATGTCCCTTTAAATTGGCATGCACTGCTTCACTTTTGTGGTAAAATGTTGCTTAAAGCTATTTAACACAACTTTCCTGTGGAAAAAACTGTTTCTATTTTACTTTTTGGGGATGGGAAATGTGTTTAAAATACTTGTTATTGTTTTTTTCTGGGGAAAAAAGTTACTTTTTTGCTACTTTTCTGTTTTACTAACTATTCCTGCAAAGCTTCCTTGGGAATCAAGCACCATTTCTGGACTGACCATGGAACAATAAGCCAATTCCTCAACTAGGCTTTCTTCCGCTCCTCAACTGGGCTTTCTTCCAGCCAAAGAAAGAAGAAATATTATTAAGCAGCCTTTGCCACCACACCAGACAGGCATTTTGCCTTAGCTGTAGGTTGGTGACTCTGCTCTGGCTAAAGCTGGCTCATCAAACCATTTGACTTTTTTCTTGAATCCCTTTGGTATTGTCCCTACAGCCAACATGTACCAGGAGTTAGACATGTCCTCTACAGCAGTTGAGGTCCCCTTAGTTGGCAAGGAAGAGCCACTCGTGTTTGTCTTGGGAGAAAGAGCACAGAAAGTGTCCCTGTTTAGCCAGAAGGTTTTACCCACCCCAGGGGAAGTTGTTGTTGGCAATTCTGGGTTTGTTTCTTCTGAAATTCCTGTCAAGAATTTACAGTAAAACGTTGCCTCCTCTTGTATCAGTTACTTGAGATAGGAGTCATTTATTAGGCTTGATTCAGGGTCCTGCAGGCTCTTGACCCCACTTATAAAGCTGTTTCTGGTAAAAGAAAAAGAGATTCCTCTTTCCCTGAAGAGGTGTAAGAGATTGAATCTGCAGGAGATTGTGAAGGGACAGATGCTGTTTTTACCCCTTAGGTTTCTGATTCAGGTTCTGAGGAGAGTGTGGTATCTGATTCACCCTGTCAAGGATACTCTTTATCTGAGACTATTTCTAGAATAAAACAATGTATTCAGTGGGAAAATAATGAAGTTTCTCAGTCCCTCAGAATATATTATGATTTGTTACAAGTGGAATTTCCAGAACCTTCACTTATTCCTCCAGTCTTGTCTGTTCTGGAGGATGCTTTTGTCAAACCTGCAGTTTTTATGACATTCAGCCTGCTTCCCCTAAACAAGAGATAAAAGTTCCTCAGTCTTTCTGGTTTGTATACACCAATCCCATTCCTGACCCAACAGGTATAGTGTCAGTGAATACAGTTGCTGCTAAACAGTTTGGTAATTCTAATCCCTCTCCTTCTGACAAGGGTGGGAAGGATTTTGTGAAGTTTGAGAAAAAGTGTATTCTTCTGAAACTTTCATTTTTAGAATTGTAGACTGTCAGGTTCATAGGCTGAAGTTTATCCTGACTAATTGTGAGAGTATGAGGGATATTTTGGCATCACTATTCTCTTGTCAGGAGAAATCTTAGTTTTGTAATTTAGTTTCTTCTGTTTCACAAGTCAACTACTTGTTGCTTAAAATGCATTTATGATTCTGTGGGTACAGCCTCCAGGGTTTCTGCCACTGGAACTGTTTTAAAGAGGTTTTCTTGACTTCATTCTGAGAACCTCCCAGAAGATGTCAAAGTAACATTTTGAATTCTCCCTTTGATATTTAGTTTTTGGTCCTTCTACTGTATAAATTATCAAAAAGTGTGATTAGAGAGAAAACTTATTCTGGGAATTTCTCAGATTTTTCTTTCCTCTTTCTTTAAGTTTTACAAGAGATTCTCATCTCCCTTGTCCAATTTTGGTAAAAAAGCAAAATATACAGTCCCAGCAGAATGCTGGTAAACAAATGTTTAAAATGCAATGGCAATGAGATTCCAAAAAGAAACCTGGAACCTTCCAGAACAAAGGACAGTCAAATAAGTCTGAATGAATTATGAAGGGCCTTGTCCCCCAACCCCACAAGTTCCTTAATCCTCCCAAAAAGTCTGAATCTCCTGTTCTTTCTTTCTTTCTCTTACAACAGATTTTTTTCAGGTAAATTGGTACTGAATGTGATCCAGCTGGGCTGCATATTACAATGGGAGGCTTTCCCCCTCTTCTTGGGGATTCCTCCTCATCTGACAGACCAAACTCTTCTCTTTTCTCCTGTCTTACATCATATGCTGTCTCATGAGGTAATAGAAGCTGTTCATCTTCTTCTGTTAGGAGAAGGATTTTATTCAAGAATGTTTCTAGTGCCAAAGAAAGGAAATTATTATAGATCAATTTGAAACATTTTCTTTCTGAACCAGTTTGTGATAGTGCCCGAGTTCAAAATGGTCTCACTTCATAACCTGTTATTCCTTCTTCCTCATTTGAGTTTCGTAGTGACCTTGGATTTAAAATGATACATATAGGTGTTTCTTAAGGTTTTGTGTGTCTGGATCACATTATCAGTTCTCTGCCTTACCCCTTGGGCTATCCACTTCTCCAAGAGCATTCTTATAAGTGTCTAGCTCCTGAGATAGTCCGATGCAGATGACAGGGTTTACACATTTTCCATGTTAGGATGACTTCCTTATCTTTGAAGAATCTTTTCCAAGTGTCAGGAATCTCCCTCTCTATTGTGTAAGGGATATCCTGCACAGGTTAGAATCCCAAGATAATATTCAGAAGTGATTTCTAACTGCTTTTAACAAGATTGTTTTTCTGGGGAGCCTACTGAATACCTCAGTACAAAGAGCTTTTCTTCCATGGGAAAAATATATACATCAATATTTACATCTATTCCTGGTGTTTTCCACTCAAACTTCCATGTCAGTGGGGGAATTCCTTAGGATTCTGGGTTTCATGGCATCCATGATTCTCAAGGTACTTCTTGTTAAGACTCCAAATGAGAAAGATATAATGGTATCTGAAATCTCTATGGTCCCAGAATCAACACCCTTTGACTTTTCAAATTTCAGACTTGGGATGTGTAAAAAGGGAGATCATGTGGTGGAGACATCAAATTTCTCAGAATCCAGGTCTTCCATTCTTCTGTCATGCTCTAAAGCAGTCAGTCACAACAGGCACCTTCAAATTTGTTTGGGTAGTAGTGCCAATGGGTATAAAAATGCAGGGTCTTTGGAATAAGACAGACAAAAACACTTAAATGTAAAAGAGATGCTAGCTCTTATAAATGCTGTCAGCTCTCTGAAACATCTCTGGTCCCCATGACCTCTACAGGTGTTTAAAAACAACACCACAGTGATGTGGTGCATAAACAAGCAAGGGGTACCAGACCTTACCCGCATTGCAGAGTAGCCATTTTAGCATGGGATATAGCTTTCCAGGGCAATCTCACTCTACAGGTATCTTGCATCCTTTAATAGCAAAATTGTGTGAGAGGCAAGCTGAGCAGAACCAAGGCAGACCCTCACAAATGGAAACTGAAGCATGAGGTTTTCCAAGATTTGATCCATCTGTAGGGAACACCTAAAGCAGATTTTTCTGCCTCCTCTATAAACAATCAACTAGAAAAATTCTGTTTTAGAGCATCTTGCAAGAATGCATAGAAAACAGATGCCTTTTCTTTTCCTTGGAGAGGAATATTTCTGAATATTTTTCCATCATTTCGTACGTTTGCAGATTCAGAGGAATTCCCCAAGATCATTGTAGTGACTCCACTATGGACCAGATAACAATGGTTCTGCCTTTTTCAGGATTTGGCCAGGGACAATTTCTGCAAGAATCCTCACAGGCTGGATCTACTCACATAAGATCAAGAGTGTTTGATACAACCTGACTCCAAGCAACTGCAAATGCCAGCCTGGATGAAAGTATTTTAATACCTTTTCGGCACATTTTTTTTGAGGACATGAAGCAGGTACTAATGGAGGTAAGAGCTTGCTTCTATAAAATCATATTCTAGCAATTGGAAAAGGTTTTCTAGCTGGTGCCAACAAAAGAAACAATACCAATTCAGTGCTAATGTTCCTCTAGTTTTACACTTGTGTGAGTTAGTATCCTCTGGTCTGTCCTAATCCTCTGTCAAAGTTCATCTGTTGGCCATTTCAGCATGTTGATAGGTTCATAGGCTCATAGGTTTACACTAGGCTGATGACCACCAGGGTCTTTGTAAGCGTGTCTGTACAAACAAACCTAATTTTGTCTGAGTACCTTTAACGCCTATATAGTGTGAGTGTGAGTGTGTTAATAAGGAAGTAGCTAATGGTTAAGGGCATACGCTAGTTTCAGATTCATTTATTTACTGTCATCTTCTGTCTAGTGAGAGACATGGGGGGAAGATCAGGGATAAATTTGTGATTTAACAATGAGTTAGTTTTATACAAAGTGTCAAACAAGTTATGAAATTGTAGTTAATGAATTGATATGTATTTAGCATAATTTTACACTGTTTAGTTTAAAAGCAGCACATAAAACACGTAGTGAGTATGCATTGTTTCACATAATAATGTTTAGCTGAATGTGTTTGAAGTATATTTGAAGCATTAATTGGACAATGATTTAATGTAATTATTTAATTAATTAATTGATGAGAATATAAAAAGAAGATGTGTTTACATGGTTAGTGTTCCACTGAAGGTGAATTGCTGAAGTGCCAGAACGAATGTTTCATATGGATTAAAAGATCTTGTTTTTCATCTCACCTCTGACTACCTCCTTATTGGTGTTTTTTTGAGTTGCTGTGGTATTTCTTGTTTTTTACTATAAATTTGTGATTTCCCATCCACTGATCGTGGTTTTGTTTGAATAGGGTCAGGGATGAACTCTGCGTCTCGTGGATCGGGAGCTTATTCCATAGTGTGGGGATCCTTAGAGACAAAGATCAATCTCTCCAGCATGTTCTATGTATGTTGCAGGCAAAGTTCAGGTCCTTGTATCTAGTGTTTCTGGTGCTGCTTTTATTTGCAGATGTGAAAGAGATTCTTCAGAGATGGATATGAGGATACCTTATAAGTCAGGCTTAGATTTCCTGTAATTAACCTGTAGGAGACTGAGTACAGAGATAGGGCTTTAAGGTGATCTGTGTAGAACAGGTTATTCATACCATGGATTCTCCTGGTGAGAAACCTTTGAGGGCATTCCATCTGTTGCAAGTGGATGGTCAGGTACATGCCAATGCAGCATTATACTCAATTATGGGTCTGATAATGGCCAAATAAAGTGGAACTATGACTTGGACCTGGATGCCCTGCTGTTACTTATAAGTTGGGAAATATAGAATGATTGTCTCACTACCTTGGCCGCATGTTGGTCAAACACCAGATTACTATCTACATATGTGCCCAGATCCATGACTACTGGGTCAAATCTTAGGGGCATCTTATCAATGGAGTAATTAGCCTGAGTGGCAGTTTTCACAAAAGGCATTATAATGCATTTCATGGCATTGAGTTTTAGTCCGTGAATTTGGCATCAGTCATTTGTCTGTGTTAGACCCTCTTGTAAAATGTTTGTGTCATGGGGGAATCTATATCTCCCAGTTTGCAGTCATCTGTGAACTTGGTTAGCCAAAGGTCTTTGTCATTAACCTTTACCTCTGAGAAGTAGATGCCAAATAGGAGTTGTCTCAACACAGAGCCCTAAGGTAGCCTGCTGATGACCTGTCTCTTAGTATAGATGGTATCACCGATCCTGTCTTGTTGGGACCTGTCTGTGAACAAGCTGGCAATCCAGAAAGTTAAGTCGGGGTTATACCTAGTTCAGTGAGTTTGTCAACTCTACCCAAGTGGGATATTGTATCAAATGTTTTAGCCAGGTCCAGGTAGGTGGAATGCACCATTGTGCCCTCATCCGTTGCCTTGGTGACCTTCTAAAGGAAGCCCACCATATTTAGTAGGCACAATCTTCCCTTGACAAAGCTACAGTGGGCTGGCTCCAATGTCTGAAGGTTGCCTATTTCTTTGTTGATTATTTCCATGATAACTAATTCCATGGTTTTGCATATTAGACTAGTCAGACTAATAGGTCTGTAGTTTCTGGGATCAGTTGATGGTCCACCCCTGTAAAGTGGGATAACCATTACAATCCTCCACTCTTATGGTACAATCTTGTTTTGAGGTTTTAGTTGAAAAGTAACTCAAGTGGTTCTGATAGCTCATATTTCTAGCTATTTAGGAAGCATTCCGGGATATTGTCCAGGCAACTTTGTGATCTAAATTCCAAATCCAGTATTTTACTTTGAAATGTCTCCTGTACTGTACAGAGGGCTTGGGTTTTCATTTATAATTCCTTTTGCTGATGTCATCCATGTCCCAGTACTGACTTTTCTCATTCAGTCCTCCCTTTTGCTTTATTAATATTATTCAAATTGACTGTTTTGAAATTTTTAGGGCTGTTATATCTGAAGAGTTTGAGATCCACCACATAACTCTCAACCTCTTAGCACAAAAAATCTGGACAAAAAGTAATCTTGAACTTAAGATTTAATCATAATAAAACAAGTACATTATTAATAAAAAAATAAAACTTCATACAAAATATTCTAACTTCAATTGGAATAGCAATCAAATGAAATACCTTGTTATGGCCATTATGTGTAATAGTAAAGGAATGATGCAAACAAAATGTCAGCAGTTTGTTGATAAAATCTTAAGTTCAGTCACAGATTAGAACAAATTCTTCTTTACCATGGAAAAATGATTAATGCTTATTAAGATGGCAATTCTCCCTAACATATTGTTTGTCTTACAATCTTTAGAACTATCTCCACCCAAAAAATTGATGAAGAAGATAAGTAATATTCTACTTCAATGTTTTCTGGCATGGGTCTACTTTATGCGCTCGAAAGCTGAAAAACCCGAATCCAATTAGCGTGACACGTAAAGAGCGAACCGCAAATACGTCGAACAAACAAAACCGTGAAAGTGGAAATATCGAATTCGCATAGTTGGCCCATCTGCGGTATAGGTCCGTAAGCTAAGTGTGCAATAGTTGCGGACCTTAGGGTTAGGGAGGGGTTAAGGTAAGTACATAGGTAGGTAGTGTATGTAAGGTTTTGTGTAGGTAATGTATGTAAGGTTTAGTGTAGGGTTTTGTTAAGTGTATGTGTGTGGAATATTTAGTTTGTTTGGGTATAGCGCCGTAGGGGAAGTGTGTGGTAGTTATGGACCTTAGGGTTAGGGAGGGGTTAAGGATAGTGCATAGATAGTTGTGTGTGTGGGGTTTAGTGTAGGGTTAGCAGTAGGGTTTTGGTGCTTTAATTAAGGGTCAGAAGTAGGGTTTTGGTTAGTGTACGTATGTGTTTTTTTTATTGTGTTTGGGTAGGTAGTGTGTTGCGGGTGGTGGGTTGACCGACTATGACGGTTCGAGGTTTTAAATTTCGGGCTTTAGTACGTTCAACATATTCGCTGTTCACTCTTTATGTGTCGTGCTATTTAGATTCGGGTTTGTTGTGTTTCATGCACATAAAGTAGACCCTTCTGGCATACTAATATACCAAGAGTTTCTTTTGAATGGCACATAAAAGGTTGGGATAATGGTGGAATAAGATTCCCTGATATTCATTTGTATGCTACTTCATAATTTTAAAAGTTATATCATTGTGGATAAATGCATCATATGATTCAAAAATAGAAACAAATTCATTAAGAAATATTATTAGTAAATAATAAATATATCACAACCAGTCATAAACAAATAGTCCATAATAGTTTTATCTGGTTATTAAAATATTTTTGCATAATTGGAATTAGACCTTCTTCTCAAATTCCCTATTTAAATAACATAATTTCCTCTTTCTAAAAGTTCACATATTGTAAACAGGGTCTATATTATGTGAGCTAATGATTAGGTGATGGAACACCTAAACATCGATCACGTAATATCGAAAGCAAAAAAACAGCGAATGGCCAATTTAACACAGGGGAAAGATTTCCCTTGGCCATTCACTGGATTTTTGACATTTTCTCCACTGTTGAGTGATCTCAGAGTTGGTATATTTAGTTAGGGGGTGTAGGGGGCAGAGCCCCCCAGTTAGTTTGGCTGTAAAGTAAATTTTTTTTGTGGCTGATGGTAACATTTCCCAGCAGCGTTCGCTATTTTGCAGTTCGATATTACGTGGTCGATGTTTAGGTGTTTGATCACCTAATCATTCAGTCATGTAATATAGACCCTTCTAACCATTGTATTAAAGACTTAATTCTGTGTTTCCAATTGCATATACAAATAACTGCTTAGAAACTCATAACTTCAACTAAATGCTAGTATTAAAATAACAAAAGTAACTTAATTTATTGTCATCAATTCTTAAATGATACTGATATATATATATATATATATATATATATATATATATATATATATATATACATACAGGGGTTCACTAGACACTCCCGAAATACTGAAATGTCGAATTTCAGTATTTCGAGACTGAATAGTAGAAAGTGCAGTTACGTGAAACTGCACTATGTCGAATGCGGAAATGTGGAATGCGCTGCCTTGGTGTCATGTTTGTGATGTGTGGTGTGGTTTATGAATTTATCTGGGGTTTCAAGTAAGTGGCGTTTATGTAAGGGTAGCTAGAAAAAAGTTGCAGAAGCACCAAAGCCCAATAAACTTCTTCTTGAAAGTCTTAAAAGTCTTATGGTAAAAATGATAAAGAACAAACCTTTAATGCGAAGCAACAGTTAAAAATACACGGCAGGTAAACACTTGCTGGTAGTAAAATCCAAAGTAAGACAAAGAATGAATCAGGCGCTTTCACCCGTTCCTATGACGGGCTTTTTCAAGATAAACTACTGACATTTCTTTGCTTGCTTAAATACAATGCTGGAAACACAATTAATCAATTAGAAAAGTTGTAACACTCCAATTAAGTCATTTATAGAGTGGTATTTCATTAATGCTTAAAGGAGAATCACTGCTAAACGTGTTCATTTCACATAAATTTTCGTCAAACAGTTTTTAAAGTACTTTTACCATAGTACATTCTGTTCACTGTTATTTGTACTTATCAACCAGTGATGTTGTGTGAAACATTGTGCTAAAATTACCAATTTATTGCTTTAGTTACTAATAAGGTTCTTCAACTAGTGCTTGTATTAAAATGAAAATAAAAATAAAAATAACAAGTTTTGTTGTATAAAAGCTCCCCCGCTGTCCTGTTGTCTACAGCGTGTAAAACTAGACCGAAAAACCAAATATTAGGTCTTGTGTAAATCTAAATTCTTTTAGTCCTTATTTTACTCTCTGTGTATTTTGTTACCCATAATTGTAAAAAATCTATTAATGTGTTGGGTATTTGATGAGAACAGTTCACCTCAAACACATTCTTCTACATATGTGATAGAGACAAAAAACACTTTTACCATATTTAATTTCACAGAAAATCAAGTTGAGGATACACACTTTGAATTATTTACTAAGGGTTTTCAGTTTGTCCCAACTAAAAGTATTGATATAACCAAAACCATTTTGGAATTTAAACTGTTTACGAGACAGCTGAATTTAGATATTTTTTTTAAAGGGAAGAACCTTTCTAGGGACTTAGTCAGTAGATCAAGTACCTTCAACCCA
Source organism: Protopterus annectens (assembly GCF_019279795.1). Lineage (NCBI taxonomy): Eukaryota > Metazoa > Chordata > Ceratodontiformes > Protopteridae > Protopterus > Protopterus annectens. Next base: position 46,496,427 of record NC_056750.1, read on the forward strand.
CCCCTGCATCCTGTAGTAAAAATTTTTGAAGATATGATGGAAACAGAAATTAGAAGTTTACCTAGAAAGAATGTTTTCAAACGAAATTTACACCAAGACTGCTTCAAACTTATTAAACAATTAAAGGATGAGCAGATAAGGGTAATGAAACTGGACAAAGGGGGAGGGGTAGTTTTAATGTACAAAACAGAATACGATCAAGTAATTTATAATATGCTTCAGGATACAGAACAGTATAGCACCCTTTCAATAAATGAGTTGAACATAGCATATGCAAGGATCAAACATACATTGTATGACATGTTACTACAGGGAGTTATTAATGAGAAATTATACAATTATCTAATAGTTAACAAACCTCTCACACCAGTTATATTTGGTATACCCAAGATTCATAAAGGGTTAGAACCACTTAAGTTTAGACCAATTGTAGCAGGTTCAGGTAGCATTACAGAACCCTTGGCAAATTTGTGGATGCAACACTCAAAAATACCATTACATCAATACGACATATTTGTAAGGACTCTTGGGAGTTCCTTAAAGGTATTAAGGAGTGTTATTATACCAAAGTAGACTTCCTAGTGACAATAGATGTAATTGATCTTTTTCCTAGCATTCCACACGACATTGGAACACAATGGTTCAACGAAATATTGATTAAACTTTCAAATTTTAACAATAATATTATAAATTTATTAACTGATTTTATGGTGATTATTTAAAAAAACAATTTTATTTATTTTAATGGGGAGTTCTTCAAGCAAAACAAAGGGGTTGCTATGGGATCACCATGTGCCTCAGCATATGCAAATTTAGTTCTTTGTCACTGGGAAAATGAATATATTTTTGGAACACAATGGGAGAATAATATTTTACACTACAGAAGATACCTAGATGATATATGTATTTTATGGGAAGGTAGTAAAACAAGTTTAGAAACATTTTTATTATATATAAACGAGACCACAAGTTTTCTAAAATTTACATCCAATGTTAGTGACACACACATGAATTATTTAGATGTATTGCTAGTTAAAATACAGAATTACAAACCTTTGAATCTTCTATATATAGAAAACCAACCTTCTCCAACACATATCTTCATTTTAGTAGTGCCCATCCTTTTTCACAGAAGAAAGGCATTGTTAAAGGTCAATTCATTAGGGCTTCAAGAATGTGTAATACAGATGAAAAATTTTTGTCGAAGCCCAAGTGCTAAGAAAACTCTTCTCTGAGAGAGGTTACCCATTGACATTAATAGAGAAATGTATCAAGAAGTTTTAGAAGGAAGAACAGGCATATATAGTCCATTATTAGGCACAGTGTTGGAACCACCAGTTTTAGTAAACCCCACACTTGAAGTTAAAATGAATTCCCTTCTTTTCAAACTATTTTTAGTTGTACTTTTAACAATGAAACTGAACAATTAAAGAAAATGGTTAACAAATACTGGCCCATTTTGACTACAAACGAAGAGACAAAAATGGGTGCCAGAAAGACCGATGTTTGTAAATGCAAGGAATGCTAATTTGAAAAATATGTTTGAAAATCAACCACCAATACAATCTGGTAATAAAGGTGGTAGGATTGGAACATACAAATGTAACAGTTGCAAACAATGTTCTTACATTCTTGAAAGCAATGGTTATTATATTAAATCAAGAAAATTTTCTTTAAAACCAACATGTTATTACAACTGTGGGTCAAAAGGTATAATTTACTTAGGAATTTGTGAGGAATGTGACAGTTTTACATAGGCAAATCTGAAAGAACACTCGTAAGAGAATTTACGAGCATATGTATGACATTGAAAAGAAAGAAACGAATGCCTTTGTCAAACATCTCACCAAATGCCCCAACATGACATTAAAATGTATGGTTATTGAGCAGGTTCCTCTTAATCCTAGAGGGGGAGACTGGGAAGCTACCATTGAATTTAAAGAGTTGAATTGGCAACTTAGATTAAATGCATCAAAATTCCCAGGACTCAATGAAGCTATTAGTATTTCAAGCCTCCTCAAATTAAGAAGGGCAAAATTATGACTAATTTAATTAATATGCTAGGTGCACTTTAGGATAAAAAATTTTTGCACTAATAATTGTTTATTAATTTTTTATTGATTAAGAGTACACTTTTACATTCATTTTGAAAGTGTTCATAACATTTTCATCTGATATTAATCAATCAATCACAGACTCATTCCTAATTAATTTTAAACGAAATAATAATTTTAAATGAAATAATAATTTTAACGAAATAATAATTTATTGATAAAATGTTTCATGTAGTAGAAAACACCCACAGTTTACACTTTAAATGTTTATGTTTAGTTCAAATATAAGTACATTTTTTAAGGTATTTAAGGGATATTTAATATATATATTTATATATTTATATATTTATATAATCATATATTTATTTATTTATATATATTTATACATATTTACATGGTTATATATTTATTTATTTATTTCAGTGTCAATCAATAACAATGTACTTAATGTAGTTGGAATTTAATTAATATAATAAGATTGTTACATAGTTATACCTATGTGCATGTTCATAGACACACAAATAATATTGTATTTAATGGACACTTTTTAGAACTTTTAGCACAAGTTTTAACAGATTTTCAAGCAAAGGTTGCTTACTGCTAAAATAACATTACAATACTGAGGCTTTATTTTAATAACATTAGACTTGACATCTATCTTCCCTTTAAGATGAATAAGTAAAGGTCTGACAGAGTATGAATTGCTAATTTAAAATTTATATTTATTCTCAAGTCCGAGAAGTGATAATGCTAAGGAACAACAACTAACATTTGATCTAATCAACATCTAAAAACACATTACATTCTTTTAATGATTACAGCACGCAAGAATAAATATTAGGTGGTTAGCGATCGTGAATAAAGTATCACACACGATAACTGTAGAGAACGAAATACCCAACACATTAATAGATTTTTTACAATTATGGGTAACAAAATACACAGAGAGTAAAATAAGGACTAAAAGAATTTAGATTTACACAAGACCTAATATTTGGTTTTGGTCTAGTTTTACGCTGTAGACAACAGGACAGCGGGGAGCTTTATACAACAAAACTTGTTATTTTTATTTTTATTTTCATTTTAATACAAGCACTAGTTGAAGAACCTTATTAGTAACTAAAGCAATAAATTGGTAATTTTAGCACAATGTTTCACACAACATCACTGGTTGATAAGTACAAATAACAGTGAACAGAATGTACTATGGTAAAAGTACTTTAAAAAAACTGTTTGACGAAAATTTATGTGAAATGAACACGTTTAGCAGTGATTCTCCTTTACATTAATGAAATACCACTCTATAAATGACTTAATTGGAGTGTTACAACTTTTCTAATTGATTAATTGTGTTTCCAGCATTGTATTTAAGCAAGCAAAGAAATGTCAGTAGTTTATCTTGAAAAAGCCCGTCATAGGAACGGGTGAAAGCGCTTGATTCATTCTTTGTCTTACTTTGGATTTTACTACCAGCAAGTGTTTACCTGCCGTGTATTTTTAACTGTTGCTTCGCATTAAAGGTTTGTTCTTTATCAACGAAGAAGTATTTTTTACCATAAGACTTTTAAGACTTTCAAGAAGAAGTTTATTGGGCTTTGGTGCTTCTGCAACTTTTTTCTAGCTGCCTTTTGGGACTTAGTTCGTGTATAGTGTTTATGTAAGGGTATTGAGTAGGGATTTTAGTGTGTATGTGTAGTGGTGGTTTTTGTGTATTTGTGTGTTTAGTGTGACCTTGGCGTTAGTATATATAAGTAGGGGGGTATGGAGGCACCCTCCCACATGGGGGGTGCAGAGGGCTTGCCCCCCTGTTTATAGGTAGGGTAGGTGTGTTTGTATGTTATGTTGTGTATGTGTGTGTTGTTTTGTTTGTTGTAGTGTAGTTAGGTAGGTGTATGTGTGTGTGTCTTTGTGTGCATGTGTGTGTGTGTGTGTGTGTGTGTGTGTGTGTGTGTGTGTGTGTGTGTGTATGGTCGCGATTGTGCTTTTCACGGTTTTGGGTTTTCGGGTATGTGGGTTTTCTCCTATTTAGTCTCGAAATACTGAAATTCGACATTTCAGTATTTTGAGATTGTCTAGTGAATATATATATGACTGCTAAAATTTAAGTTCCAAATTCAATTAAGATTCTGAGAATTGATTAGTTTTACAAATATTTACAGACTGTGAACACAGAGATAAATGAGATATTTAACCAAGATAAGAAATTGTTCCCTTAATTCTTAAAAAACAGCAATAATAATGCAATGAAAAATAAATCATATTTATCACAAATGTATACAATTCTTAAGTTAAATTTATATGTTTAGACAATTTGTATTGGACTATTCCTCAACAATTAACAATGAAGATTTCCCTGAAGAATACAAGAAGATAATGTTAAAATCTACAGATAAAATTTTTCACTTGGAAGTTTTACACAGAGCTTTTGTCACCCCTAACAAAATTACAGTTATGTATAAATCAAATAGAATTAAATGCTGGAGATGTGATTCTGAAATAACAGCTGATTGGAAACATATTGTATATGAATGTGAAGTCATCACCCCTTTCTGGAAAGAAATTAATAAATTCATTCAAGCTGAATGGTCAGATAAATGTAATATTTCTAAAGCTTTAGTTTGTTTAATGCTCTGACTCTGGAAATAATTCCAAAAATCCAGTGCCTCTTCTGTGGTCTATTTTTGCTATAGCCAGAAAAGTAATTACTAAAAATTGGAAAAAGTTAAGTTACCAGCTCTAGTGTTTAATTTATTAGTATGGCAAAAATTGTTTGCAGTAGTGAACTGCATATTGTACAGATGAGGACTTCTAATATTACATATTCATATAAATCTTGGCTTAAACTTAAAGACTTGCTTGGAAAATATTAACTGTTGTTGATATGTATAATTGTGATGTATTGATTAGCTGTGGACCTGTGTAAATAGTTATTTGTTTGTTTTATAATGGTTTTATGTATTGTTTTAAAACCAAATAAAAAAGTTAAAAAATCTAGACAAAGCCAAAATAATGGGGCTACAAAGCTCCAAAAATGGGGACACATTTTAAATGTTACTCTTTTAAACTTAAAGAGTTGCTAGAATAAAAATGTTTTATATCAACATGCATTTTCTGAAGAATATGAAGTCAAAAACTCAAATGCCTTTCATTATTTAGTGAATTCAGTCCTCACTGATTTGCCAGAAAAATCCAGAAAATTGCAAATTTTATGAGTACCAGTCCAAAATATAAGACAAAAATCTGGACATTCTGTGAAAATCTGGACAGTTAAGAGGCCATCCTCCATAAGAGAAGATAACTTTCTACAGCAGTATAATTACTTACCTTTGGATGGGTTATTCTTGACTGGTTGAATCTTTTTGAGTAGCCATTGTGATAGCCTTTTGATCTATCTTCTCTTTAACGACTAGTAAAATATCACTACTTTCCTCACTAGATAAATCCTACCACACTACTTGTTCCAGTATTAGTGCTGCTTTAGCAACCATTTTGAGTACCACTGATTTTGCCATTTAGCGATCACTTTAAAGTTTTGAAATAATCCCTGAATTTATCTGACCCTGCTGACCTCTTTATTTTAATTTTGTACATATCTGACAAAAACACCTGATTATTCCTGCTTTTAGCTTTAATTTCATAACTGCTTAATAGTTGCTTCTTTTACATAAAATGTTCTGTTTCAAACAACTAGGTTAAAGCTTTGCATCATTAATACAGATAACTTACAAACATAAAAAAGAAAAAATCAGCAAGTTCATGAAATGTTTCACAGCACTGTCTTCAGCATTTTACCTGACAGCAGTTGTTTTTCATATCATGTAAAAAGGGACCTAAGGCGGCCAAGCATTTATATCTGCTTGTTATAGAGGTTTAGGATGAGGATACATGCTTGGAAGAAATTGTTCATAGTTGTGTCTTTATTGTAACCAGTTAAACAAGTTAAGTTGCCATTTAAAGTGCTATTATGTGTGCAAAAGGTAGGACATGGAAAAATACCATTCAGGACAGTCATCAGAAGAGGCAAATATAAGCAGTTCTCTGAATTACCTAACACAGTGATTTCCTGTAACCAAGGGGATCATATCAAGCCAACTTACGTGTCCCAGGCCTTGGCCAAACCTGCTTACTTGAAGCTAACGTTAATCACCCAAGGTTCCACTCCTTCTCTAGTGCACCATGTACAATGGAGGTGGATAAAACCTGACAGAGTTCAGTTTGTCTGAGCCCCTGCTCTCCCCAGGCCTCCCAAAGTTTTTTCCTTCTGTGCTTGCCCTTTGCTTGACCAATATGTCTGCAAGCAACCTAGCCTTTCCTCTCTAATGCTTGCTAGGAAAGGCAAAAACATGCATATATATATCTATATATAGATGTGTGTGTGTGTGTGTGTGTGTGTATGTGTGTGTGTGTATACATTCACTTCAGAATCTTGAAATTCCGAAATATTGAATTTCATATGACTAAGACCAGATGATCAATGTTTCAGAATATCAAAATTCCGAAACAAATCCAAAAAAAAAAAAAAAAAAAACTATTTAAATGTTTCTGCAGGGGGGGCAAGCCCCCCCACCCCCGCTACTTAAATATAACAACTCTGAGATCACACTACAGTGAGGAAAAAGGAAATGTCCTGTTCCGCGCTGTATGCAGATCTCTATTCAGAATTTCAAAATTTTGAAACCTCGATCATATGGTCTCGACCATATAACTTTCAAGATTTCAGGATTTTGGGAGTCTGAAGGGAACTCGTGTGTGCATGTGTGTGTGTGTGTGTGTGTGTGTATGTGTATATATATATATATATATATATATATAGACATATATATCTATATCTGTCTACCTATCTATCTGTCTATCTATCTATAGGGGAGTTGGGCATTCAGTTGAAATATTACGTGGTTGACAACTGTTTAACTGACCACATTTGGTTGACATACCACAGATTGTCAACATGTGCACTAGCTCGACAGTTCCAGGGTAGGTGAATGTTCCTTTTCCCAGAGACTGTGTGATCTTGGAATTAGTAGCTGGGGTGCTGGCCTCCTGCAAAAAAAAGATGTTATTTATTTTTTTTTTGTTTGTTTTTTATTTTTAGAAATTGCATGCACTGAGATTCTTTTTCACTGCATGCTTGGTTACGTGATGACATCTGTGTTGTCGACCTTTTGTGAACTACAGTTCTTGCCTTGTTGATTTGTAAACCAAAGTAAGTATAGCCATCTATATATAAACATAGAAGTAACTTGTTTCACACTGCTTGTGTAATAACAACTGTGATGCAGAAAGACACAAACTCACTAAGCTTGCACCATTCTTGTTTTACAAAGAGTTTTAGGTTCCTCACTGTCTGTAGAAATGACTCTCACCTTTTGAAGCCTATTTCTGTAACCCTGTCAGCTTACAACTCAACATACACCTTTCTGCCTACTTCACACCCTGTTTTCTTACCTATCCCCATGACCTACCTGACTACTGCTTCTCTGCTCCTCCCCATGTTGCTGATCATGTTATTCCACATAAGTATTTAATTTGGCCTTTGGGGCCTTGGCCCTCAGCTATTACCTTAGAATAAGAATAGGCGGGTCTAGATTATATATTCGAACGCTTAACTGTTTGAATCGCTAAAGAACGAACTTTAGTGATCGAACAGTTAAATGTTCAAATATATTAAAAAACAATATTTAAAAAAAACCACAAAGTAAAGGGTTTAAGCAGGGGGGCAAGCCCCCTTGCACCTCCCACATGGGGGGGCTGTGCCCCCCACACCCCCTGCTACCTAAATATACCAACTCCGAGATCACACTTCAGTGTGCTACAATGTGGAAATGGAAAATTTCTCATTTCCTACACTGCAGTGCGATCTTGGAGTTGGTATATTTAAGTAGTGGTGGGTGTGGGGAGTACAGTGGGGCTTGCCCCCCTGCTTGCACCCTTTACTTTTTCTTTTTTTTTTGCTTTGTTTTTTTTTTTTTTTTTTAATATATTCGAACATTTAACTGTTCGATAACTAAAGTTCGTTCTTTAGTGATTCGAACAGTTAAGCGTTTGAATATATAATATAGACCCGAATAGGCATGCTCTTATTCATCAAATGAAGATGTTCATCGTGTTACCCTGCTGCAGTCATCACACTTGGGTTATCCTGTTGTCAGGCGGTCCCGCAGTCGGCCGGATTTCCAAAGTCTTGGTCCGACGTTGGTTGCTGTCACCTCATCCCTGACGTCAGTGTGCCAGGGGTACATATATTGCAACCGACGCCATTTTCTTCAGTCTTTCTTGCAGCGCGGTGCCCGAAGCAGAAGCAGTTCGCAAGTGCCAGTCGGCCGACTCCTGAGATTTTCGAATTCGAATTTCAGACCAAAGTCTTCTATAAAGCTAAGTACCCTGTTGGGGAAACTTTTCTTGCCTCAGACCGATGTCAGAAAAAGTTAACAATTGTATTTCTTGTGGGAAGCAAATACCTCATAAGGATTTTCATTCTTATTGCACACCCTGCCTACTAGGCCCTGATCACGACGTCACTTCTTGTAGTTTTTGTGCTAGATTTAATAAACGTACTATTAAAAGACGATTTGATTTCTCATGACACTTTTTTGGCAGAAAATTTAATTATAACATGCCGTCGGAGCTACCGACTACCAGCGTGCACAAAAAGTGCAGGGATAAGGATCGACAGCCCAGGCCTAAGCCCGATTCTGAGGCCTCGGTTGATCCGGTCTCCGGTTATCCGGTTATCAGTGAGGCTCCAACGCAGCCTCTGACTACCACAGTTGAGGAACCCGAGACTGCTATGGATATTTTGACGGAATGTACTAGGCCGACGCAGCCTTTTACTTCAGGCCCTACCGACAACTTACCTTCCAAGGACGTCGGTACTTCTGAAACACCATCGCCTTCTGAAGGCATTTTCAGACCGATGACTCTTACAGTCAAAAAGTTTTCCAAATCGAAGCCTCCTTCCAAATCGAAAAAGGCTTCACTTCAGTCTCCTGTTCAAGGCCCTATGCCTAAGAAACAGATGCTCAAGATGGCTGAAGATCTGATTTCTCTTATCAGGGGTTCCCAGCCTCCTGACAAAAGGTCTAGACAGGAGGAAGAATCTGCTTCCTCTGAACAACTGTCTATTTCTTCGGATTCCTCTGAAGACCAAGACTATTCCTTCTCTCCTTATGAAGATTCTGATGCTGAGGACTCTATTCCCTCAGCTTCCCCTCCAGAAGATTACTCTTTTGGGGAAACTCTACACACTATGAGGGAACATTTTCTCTGGGAAGGTCAGGATTACTCTGATTCCAAGAAAAGGCTCAGAGAGTTTCTTTTACTCCCCCAACACAGACCTCTAGCCATCCCTCCTGTTTTGGACATTGTGGATGATGTCTATTTAGAATCCAGTTTCAACCCTGACTCTCTGCCTCCTGCCCCGGCCAAGCCTGACAGATACTACAGAGTACCTGATTCCCATAAATTTCTTTACAATAGCCCAGTAGCTGACCCAGAGATCTCCCAGGGTCCCAAGGGGGCTAAGGCTTCCATGGCTAAAAATCCAGTACCTTCTGAAAGGGATTCAAGAGCACTAGACAGATGGGGGAAAAAGGTTTACACCTCAGCCATTTTAGCTATGAGAGCTCTAAACTGTCAATTTCATATACTTAAGTATCAGCAATTTCTGATCTCTCAGTTAAAACAAAAGATAACCACCCTACCCCAACAATCTGAAATGAAAGAAGTACAGGATTTGTTGCACGCCACCGAGCAGGTGGGCAAACATACCTTACAATGTGGGTTTGATTCCTTGGAGGCCTCCTGCAGAGCAGCGGTCACTGGATCAGTTATATGTAGGCATGCCTGGTTAAAGGAGCAGAGTCTGCCTGAACATGTTAAAGCAAAACTATTAGATGCTCCCTTGCAGCAGGATGTTCTTTTTGGTGTTAAAGCAGAAGAAGTTTTAAAGAAAATGGAAGATAAGGCAAAATCAATGCAGACAGTCAAAGATTTCCTACAGGTACAACCCCCTCGCTTCAGCAGAAACTGGCCAACCAAAAATTGGTCCTTTCCAGCCAGTGACAGGCCTCAGAGGGGTAAATACAGGCGCCCAAGGGGCAGAGGACAACCACAAGCTCAGTATAAACCTCGCCAATGGGCCACTCCAACCCAGAAGGGAGGAGAAGACAGGTCTCAACCCACCAGAAGGCAAACTCAATGACTTGCACCTCAGCTGGCCAAACAAAGCTCTTTTGTCAGCCCCCCTGGGGGGAAAACTAGCACTATTTGTAGACACCTGGCACATGGTCACAAAGGACAAATGGGTCCTAGACATAATTTTACGAGGATACAGATTCCACTTTCACACCTTGCCAATAAAAAGAGGAATGCCAAACCTGCCACAAAATCAAAGGGCAGAGGCTCAAAACAAATTACAGCTCTCATGGCCATGAGAGCCATTCAAAGGGTACCAACTCAAGAGCAAGGCCAAGGATTTTACTCAAGACTCTTCCTAGTACCCAGGAAAGAAAATGCTTGGAGACCAATTCTGGACCTTTCAATTCTAAACACTTACTTACAAGTTCCCAAATTCAAGATGCTAACACTACAGCAGCTACTTCCCATGTTGGGCAAGGAAGCATGGCTGGTAACGTTGGACCTCAAGGAGGCATACCTGCATGTCCCTATCAGACAAAGTTGCAGAAGATACCTCCGTTTCATTGCAGGTTCAACCCATTATCAATTCTCTGCACTGCCCTTTGGCTTATCTACTGCACCCAGAGTATTCACAAAATGCCTGGCACCAGTAATTGCATACTGCAGACAAAGAGGAATTCAAATATATCCATACCTGGATGACTGCCTCATCCAAGCAGAAAGAAAAGACATTCTCATACAACATCTGGCTGTTGTGAAGCATCTACTAAATTGTCTGGGGTACACAGTAAACGAAAAGAAGTCAAAACTAGTACCCTCACAAAAAATGACATTCCTGGGTGCCAGCTTGGACACAACGGCCCAGAAGGCTTATCTTACACCAGACAAGCAATTACAGCTGACTCAATATTTCAAGATAATGGCAACAAAGACCCAATTAACTGCAAAAAAATTCTGCAGGCTTTGGGCTTCATGGCATCTTGCATTCTGATAATACCATTTGCAAAACTGCATATGAGGAAATTACAATGGTACCTAAAAAACGTATGGTCTCAACACAGCCACAGCTTGGACACAGTGATATCTCTCATTCCCTGCCTTCAACAGGAATTTCTATGGTGGGCACAGGCATATCACCTCAACAAGGGTCAGCCTTTCACCTTGCCCCCACCCAGGCAAACTATCACAACAGATGCTTCAGACTATGCCTGGGGGGCACACATGGCAGGGCAATGCATTCAAGGCCTATGGACTGCAGAACAAAGAAAACTGCACATAAACCAAAAATAGATGCTAGCTGTGCAGAAAGCTCTGACAGCCTTCAAGGATCTACTACAGCCTGGACAACTAGCAATAAAGACGGACAACACCACAGTAATGTGGTACATAAACAAACAAGGGTCACACATTCCTACCCTCTTTGCAGGCAAGCAATAATCTTATGGAACACAGCTCTGACCTACCAAGTCCAGTTACAAGCTCACTTCCTGCCAGGACAGAAAAACACATTGGCAGACGACCTAAGCAGAAACATCAAGGATCCCCACGAATGGAAGCTAGACCTACAAATATTTGCAATGATAACTCAAAGATGGGGCCTACCAAATAAAGACCTGTTTGCCAGTCCTCAAAACTACCAGCTGACAAAATTTTGTACAAGAACATTCCACCATCAAGCTTGGAAAGTGGATGCTCTCTCCTTCAGTTGGAAAAACCTGACAGCATATGCCTTTCCTTCATTACCTCTTCTCACAAAGGTTCTTTTGAAGGTCAAAAAGGAGAAACCTCGAATGATTCTCATAGCCCCAGACTGGCCACGCCAGCACTGGTACCCGCTACTGAAGAATATGGCTCACAGCCCACCATGGATACTGCCTCAAATACCTCATTTGCTCACACAGCAAGACAAGCAGATTCTACACAGCCAGATCAAAACCTTAAACCTGGCTGCATGGCAAATCAATTAAGCAGCCAACCAGCCACTCTATCACAAGCAGTACTGGATGTTATTCTATAAGCCAGGAGGCCAAGCACCGGGAAGGCTTACTCGGACAAATGGAAGAGGTTTTCTGCTTGGAACCAAGCTAAAGGCCAAGACACTACTCAGCCTCATATGCCTCACATTCTGCAGTATTTAGCTGAAATGTTGTATAAAGGACTTTCCTTCTCCTCAATTAAAATCCATGCTTCAGCTATTTCAGCTCACTACGACACAAATCCACCTTTATTTTCAAACCCACTCCTAAGGCAGTTCCTCAGAGGGGCAAAAAACATTAGACCACCTAGAAGAGCTCCTACACCAACATGGGACCTCAACTTTGTTCTGGAAAAACTAACATTGCCTCCCTTTGAACCAGATTTTTCTGCAGACCTTCAGTTCCTATCTTGGAAGACTGCCCTGCTCCTGGCAATAACTTCTGCTAGGAGAGTTTCAGAATTACAGGCACTTATGGCAGTGGAACCTTTCCTCATTTTTCATCAAGACAGAGTTTCTCTATGAACTAATCCTTCCTTCATGCCTAAGGTGGTTTCCAGTGTAGCTTTAAATCAAACCATCCATCTACCCACTTTCTTCCCCAATCCACAGAACAAAGGTGAGAGACTCCTACATTCCTTGGACATTCACAGGCAGCTTTGATATTACTTGGATAAAACTAAGGCTTTCAGAAAAACTGACCAGCTCTTTGTTTCCTATGCTACAGCTTCTCAAGGGAGGGCCATTTCCAAGCAAACCATTTCTAAATGGATAGGCCATTGCATACGATTCTGCTATACCCATCATGGGAAACCAGTTCCTCCTACCATTAGATCCCACTCTACCAGGGCAACAGCTACCTCTGCAGCCTTTCTCAGGGGGGTTCCTACCAAGGAAATTTTAGAAGCTGCAACTTGGAGTTCTGTACACACCTTCACCAAACACTATCACTTACCTCTCTATTCTAAGTCCAGGGCAGGTTTCGCCACTGCAGTTCTGCAGGGCCTCATTGCCTCCTCTAACCCTCTATAATGCCTCCACCCTACCTTAGCTTTGGGACTCAACTCAAGTGTGATGACTGCAGCAGGGTAACACGATGAACATAGTACAGTTTTGTACCTATCATAAATGTAGATGTTCAAGTGTTCACCCTGCTGCAGTCCAGGTTACCCTCCCTACAACCCCTCTGATCTACCAGCTAAATCTTTGCTATGCCTTACTGATGTAGTTGCTTATAGCTGAAGGGATTTTGTGTCTGTACAGTGTTCTCACTTTTTGGTACTAATTTGGATCACCTTTTTGGGGGCACCTGACATGTGGGGCACGAAAAACTGAAGAAAATGGCGTTGGTTGCAATATATGTACCCCTGGCACACTGACGTCAGGGATGAGGTGACAGCAACTGATGTCAGACCAAGACTTTGGAAATCCAGCCGACTGCGGGACCACCTGACGACAGGATAACCCAAGTGTGATGACTGCAGCAGGGTGAACACTCGAACATCTACATTTATGGTAGGTACAAAACTGTACTATACTGCTGTCGCTCGTCTGATCAGGATAAAACAGACTAACAGTTGCGAATTTGGTTCAAGCAGCTTTATTATGTACAAACACATTAGGCTTGAGGCTTTGTAACTTAACCTTAAATAAACTTATAAACTGGCTGGCTACTACATTCATACATGTTAACACTCTGGCTGTTCTCTCAAAATGGCACAGCTGCCTGCACGTGCTCTTTATTTATATGCACGTGCCTACACTTGGAAATGCTTCTTAAAGTTACAACGCATGCTCTGTTCTACACCTCACACTTACATTAGGAAAATATTTCCACAACCATGTCTGTATTGTAACCAGTTAAACCAAATGAGCTTCCCATTATAAATGACATTTGACCAAATAACCAAATCTGTGTAAAAGAGAGAGCTTGGCAGGATCACCAATCAAGTGAAACAGTAAAACAATTAAAAATGAGCAGGTCCCTTGAACTGCCAAACCCATTCTAAACCAGTTATTGACAAGATCCTACCAAGCAAGCCTGAAAACCTTGACCTTGGTCATTTTTGCCTAGTTGAACCTATACTCAATCAAATGATGGTCTGCTTCTCCCTTGTTGTTCCATGGACAATTCAAATGACAGAAGCCTGTTAAGGTGAAGGTACCAGACTGTCTAAGAACATCTTGACCCAGGCCCCCAAAAAGCACTGATCTGTTGAGTACCCCCAGCCCCTCATACATAACTCCACTGTCTTGACCAAGTTGTTTGTGTGACACCTTACTGTTGTCTTAACTAATGCCACAAGTTGCTTTCTGCTCTGGTGGAGGTTTCTGCCCTCCCTGAGCTCACCTGAGCTCACCTTAAAATACCTGCATTACTCTTTAACAGGTGTATTGCCCCAGTCAAACTCCCCACATGACATTGTCCATGGAGCAGGTTACGTACAGATGCCTGGGTGCTTGAAGCCAGAAGAGAGAGTCCCATCTCAGTGGGTAAGTGAAAAAACAATAACAGTAATTGTTCCATTCTCACAGCACTGTGCAATGCATAGTACAGCTAAACAGACAGCTTAACACTTGGGTTTCTTGTAGCTTTACTAAGACTTCTTAACTTTAATACTGTAAAACTGCAACACAGTACAAACAGCGGGTTCCCTTCAGTTCGTCGAAACTTCAGCAGTTCGAACACCATATGTTCGAACTGTGAAGTTCGAAAACTGATTATCGCAAAGCAGCGGAACACCGAATTCTTTCCCAGGGAAAGAATTCAGTGGACCATTGCTGTGGCTTCACTATTTTCAGCACTGTGGTGGAAAGTTACGGGTCAGATTCAGGTAAGTGTGTGATTATGCGGACATTAGGGTTAGGGCACGGATTAGCTGAGTTAGGGCGCGGGTGAGGTGAGTGCGCGATATTAACAACCCTTACTTCCACATTTCTGACTTTACCATCTCTGCTTGGCGACGTGTTAATGATAAGTCCCACAGGCCATTCATTCCTGCATTTTTGACTGTCTTTCATTGGGTTTCTTTCAGAAGCTCGAAATCCTGAAATCTCGAAAGTCATATGGTTGAAACCATATGATCAAGGTTTCAGAATTTCAAAATTCTAAATGGAGATCTGCATACAGAGCAGAATGGGAGATTTCCCTTTTCCTCACTGTAGTGCAATCTTGGAGTTGGCATATTTAAGTAGCAGGGGTGTGAGGGGTGCAGGGGGGCTTGCCCCCTGCAGAAACATTTAAATAGTTGTTTTTTTTTGGATTTGTTTCGGAATTTCGATATTTCGAAACATCGATCATATGGTCTCTGTCATAATAAATTCGATGTTTCGGAATTTCGAGATTCTGAAGTGAATCCCCTTCATTAGCACAACATCAGCTACTTTAACGTTTGGACAGTCTTGAGTCGACTTTCTGTGATTTTGTAAGATGGACAAGTATTCCCTTTTCCATCTTTTCCAAAAGGTGTTGGCAAGACTCTGAACTTGCTTCCATTGTTTAGCATGAAGGCCTGTTGTTTTGAAATTACCAGACGGGGCTAACAAAGAGTTTGTCTTTTGAGTCAAAAGCATGGCTGGTGTGAGAACCTCAGGATTATCTGGATCATTAGACACTGGTACTAAAGGTATTGCATTTATAATAGCCATAACTTCCGCCATAAAGGTACTTAAACTGTCATGGGTCAGACGAATAGGCTTATCCATGGAGCAACATTGCATCCAAGATACAGCTAGCTACACCTATCAGTCTTTCCCAAGCACTTCCCATATGAGATGAGTGTGGAGGACTGAAGACCCATGTGCAGCCTTTGCCTCACAGATAATCTCATACTGCTGTATCACTTGCACAAATACTCAGTTCTTTACAAGCTCCCACAAAGTTTGTCCCTGTATCAGAGAGAAGTAACTTTGCTGGGCCATGGATTGAAAAGAATCTTCTCAAGGCATTAATGAAGCTGGAAGCTGACATAGATTCAATCAGTTCTATATGCACAGTTCATGTAGACAGACATGTAAAAAGTACTGCCCAGCGTTTGTTGTCCATGGACCAAAAACATCAATACCTACACTAATGAATGGTGGTTCAGGAGTCACTCTATCTTCCGGTAAATCTGCCATCTTTTGACTTTCTAATCTTCTTCTCAGTTTATGAAAAAAATAACAAATTTGTGAATAACTGCAGATGTCAGGTGCTTACCACCAAGGATCGAGAACCCTGCAGCTCTGATTGCACCTTCTGTTATGTGAAGCAGTTGAGGAGCCACTTGTTTATGGTAATATCTCACAATCAGTGTAGCCATGTGATGATAATGAGGGATAATGATTGGCTGCTTCTCCTGTTCAGTTACTGCTGCAAAAAACAAGCATCCGCCAACTCTCAGCAGTCCATCTTGATCTATAACAGCACTGAAATTCTTGAGACAACTTTGTTTTGGGAATGCCTTTTGCTCTTTGACACAGTCATATTCTTTTCTGAAGTGTTTGCGCTGAACAGATGCGATAATCACTTTCTTTGCTTGTGAAGGGTCCTCTAAGCTACTGGCTCATGAAAACTTTTTCAGCCCCTAAGTTGTGAGCTATCTGATTTTCTCTGAAAACTTTTGGCAACATGGATATGTCTGGCTATAGTTTCAGCTAGTGTCTTCCAGTTTTAAACTCTCTCAAAACAATGTGAATGAGTAGTGGTATGGGAGGCTCTAGTGCTGAAGCTTGCAACTGCTGGTCTAATTTCAGGAACAGCTTCAGGTTCTGTGAGAGGATAACGAGTACCTCTGTTATCTGAATTGTCTTTATCTGGCTGGTAAAGAACCAAAGGGCCTGAGAACCATGCAGTGTTCTAAAGGCAGGCTGTCTGTGTGGGCCTTGCAGCATAATCAGCAGGGTTTGGTTCTGTGGGTACATAGAACCACTGATCAGGCGAGGTACGTGTCTGATTCTATTTACTCGGTTAGAGGCATACAGGAAGAATCTTCTGGAGGTATTGCAGATGTACCCCAGGACAATTTTACTGTCTGTAAAGAATTTCATGGCACCTAAGTCCATGTATATTTAATCTTTGATTAGCTCATACAGTTCTACCACTAATACGGCTGCACATAACTCTAAATGTGGGATTGTGTGTGCTTGTCTAGGGCTTAACTTAGACTTTCCCATAACAAATCCAACATGATATACACTTAATACATCAGTTGTTTTCAAGTGGGCTACTGCACCTATAACTGTGATCGATGCATCTGAAAAAATATACAGTTCTTTTCTGCAGGCTGCTGACAGTGAAACAGGCCCGTAACATCTGGGTATCTTTATGTCTTTCAAAGCCTCTAAGGACTCCTTTCACTGAACCCACTCATGTAGTCTCTCTTGTGGGAGTATTGCATCCCATTCACATTTCCATAAGGCAGTTCGCGAACTAAGGCCTTACCTTTTATAGTCAATGGTGCAACAAACCCAAGGGGATCGTAAAGGCAGTTCACTGTAGATAAGATTCCTCTTCTGGTGAAGGGCTTTTCCTTTGAAGAGACCTGAAAAACAAAGTTGTCTGTTTCTAGATCCCAGCCTAGTCCTAAACTTTTCTGAAGAGGAATGATGTCTGTACCCAAACAAAGATCATTAAGGTCCTTAGCTCTGTCTTCTACAGGAAAGGCTTCCATGACCTGTTTGCTGTTGGAGATGATCTTATAAAGCTGCAGATTACATTTTGCCAGCATCTGTTTTGTTTTGTTGAGAATGTCAGTTGCTGTCTCACGAGTGTTAATGCAAATGCAAGTCCATCATCTACACTGAAATATCTCAACACAAAGTGTTTGGCATCTTGTCCATAATGTTCAGCACCTTTTAGGGCAGCTTTATGCATAGAGTATATAGCCACAGTAGGAGACGGACTGCTGCCGAAGGCATGTACTCTCATTCTGTACTCCACTACTTCTTTGTCTATGTCATGATCTTTGTACCAGAGAAAACATAAATAATCTCATTTGTCCTCTCTCACCATAAAACAGCAAAACATCTGAACATCAGCTGTGAAGGCTATGGGCTCTTTTCTAAAGTGCATGAGGACCCATAGTAGAGTATTTTTTAGATCAGGACCACTTAACAGTACAGTATTTAAAGAAATACCTTCACACTCTGCACTGGAATCAATCACAACTTTTATTTGATCAGGTTTGTGCGGGTGGTAAACACCAAACATTTGCAGATACCAGTGTTCTTTACCTTGTTCCAGTGGTCCTACAATTTCAGCATGATCATTATCCAGCATTTTATTAATGAATTCTGTGAAATCTCTTTTTACCTCTGGCTTTCTTTGTAAGGTTCTATGAAGAGAGTTCAGACATTTCATAGCTTGTTCTCTGTTACAAGGTAAATGACACCTGGGTGTGTGAAAAGGTAGAGGTGCCACCCAGCTGTTATCTTCCTGGTAAGTCTCTCATTCCATGAGCCAAAGAAAAGCTTGATCTTCTATGGACAGGGCTTGTTTATCATCAGCCTTTGATTTCTGGAACACTGAAACCCCTAGATTGTCAGTTTCTGTGTTGAAGCTGGTATCTTCTTTGCTGTGTGAAGAATAGTCCCAAAACCGTTTTAAATTATCAAAGTTTTCTTTAACAGTGAAATTGTTCTGGCATGGATGAAAAAAGATGTGTGGCCATTTGTTAACACAGATGTTTTTAAAGAACTGATGCTGTTTGCCTGGTGAGCTGATCCCAGGCAAACTTCTCCTACAATGACCCATCCCAAATCAAGTCTCTGAGCATAAGGGGTGTTGACTGGTCCTTTAATTTGTTCGTGCACTTTGTGAACTTCTAAAATGTCTCTTCCAAGAAGCAAAAGGATAGAAGCAGCAGAATTTACAGTTGGAATGAGGGAAGCAATTGGGTGGAGGTGAGGATGATAAGTCATCTCTGGAGAAGGAATTTCTGATTTGTCATTAGGTATCATGTCACACTCTATCAGTGTAGGTAATGGGAATCACTTTTTATTGTCAAAAGATTCAATAACATCTGTGACTCTTCTGCCTTGTAGTTTCCATAATGCCTACATATGTATTTAGAGTATATGGAGCTGCAGTTGTTTTAATGTTAAAGATAACAAAAAAGTCTGACCTTGCAAGTGATTTCTTCCTCTGCTCATCAAGAACTGCATACATCTTCATTGCTTTGTCTCTTTTCCTGGTGGGATACACAGTTACTAAGCAAATTTTAGAACATGATCTTGGATTTTTACCTTGGCCATAAATTTCAGTGCAGTTAGACATCACTGAAGAAGGGGAATCCTCTTGTTGCTCCCTGTCCTGATCTTTCCTGGCTTCTGCCATCTCTGCTAGTTGTGGAGGTGGATCAGGGGATAAGGCAGCTATGTGTTTCTCACTGCCGCATTTTGAGCACTCATCTGATACTTTACAGTCTTTAGCTATATGCTTAGTAGATTTGCAGCACTTGAAACATATGCCATTTTGTTTAAGAAAGGACAGTCTGTCCTCAATAGGCTTACCTGTAAACCCTTTGCACCTATTCAGAGGATAAGGCTTTCAGTGAATTGGGCACTGTCTGTCAGAGTTTTCTATAGTGCTTGACAGTTTGTGGCCCTTGAAGGTGCAATTGTTTTGTGTGTGAACACAGAGGTCTTACCATGAGGTCTGGAAGGCTTTTCTGGTCTGGACAACTGATTACTGCTGCTGTTGAAGGCAAAGCTGGGGTCACTCCTGATCTTTTCTTGCTGCTGAACAAACCTAGAAAACACAAAGAAAGGGGGAAAGCTACTCCATTTTCCTCTTTGTATTTAGCTCTGACAGATGTCCAGTTTTGTTGCAAGGAGTATGGTAGTTTCTCTACTACTGGATTAGTACCATAAGAAGTGTCTAAATATGAAAGTACTGTCAAATAGCCTTCCCCTTTAGCACACTCTATTTCTAGAATAAGATCGCCCAGTTGTTATAGTTTTATATTGTCTTTATTGCCCAACTTGGGGAAGACTTCAAGCCTTTTCAGTAGAACACATTCAATTGCTTCAGGTGAGCCATGCCTTCCTTCTACTCTCTGTCATGCCATGTTAAGCCCTGCCAAAGGGTTAACTAAGTATACTCTGCACATACTTTTTGCTTGTTCTGCTGACTCTTTGTCCAACCATTTTATCGTTAAGGCCAGCATTTCTGCACCCAATAAATGTAAGTCTCTAGTTGCACTCAGAAAGGAGGACTTTCATGCCCAATAGTTTTTCGAACAGTCGTCAGACTTGGTGAAGCCTGAGTTACCTATTTATTTTGCGGATAAGATACGTTGTGACATCTTGCATGTTTTGCTGTTCAGACATGTAATCTTTAGGCTGTGGTAGTGGGAGTCCTAGATTTCCATTTCTAGGGAGCTCTGGGGGTTGTTCTTTTGTTGGTCTAACACTGCTGACATCACAAGGCTGACTGGGCATACCTGGGACATCTGTTGACTTAGGGCTGGGTTCTGCTTGCATAATTTTAGGTGACTATTGGCTTGCATGCAAACTAGCAAGTTTCTGGATATACTCACTTGTACATTCAGCAGAGGAGAGAGGTTTCTCTGGGACTTCTGGTTCTAAGTGAGTTATCTCACTTACTGATGAATCTGCTTCCAGGTAGGCGGCCTCTGCTGCTGGTGCAGCAGCTACACTCTGGCACTGAAGAATACGCAGGTTAGCTTCTAATTCTTCTTTTTGCCTCATCAGGATGGCTGCATTTTTGGCAATTGCCAGTTGTGCACGTGCCGCATCTACTTTGGCATGTGCTCTGATTGCTAAGGAACATGCTGAGGACATCTTACTGGATCACGATGATTTGGAGACATGTGACCATGCATCATCTTGCTGGACACTAGGGTCTTTCTCCCTTCCATGCTGTATCATGGGGGCATATCATCAGACTTATACCTCTTCCCTGATCTCAGTCTCATATTTGCAGTGCAGTGACTTCTTGTATTCAGGTCTGCAGGGATCACCTTTTTACTGTTCCATTCTCACAGTACTGTGCAATGCATAGTACAGCTAAACAACCAGCTTAACACTTTAAGAAAATCCAATAAGCAAAATAATCAGGATTTCTTGTAGCTTTACTGAGATTTCTTAACTTTAATACTGTAAAACTGCAACATAATACAAATAACAACATATCAGAATATATACAATATACAGCACATATAAATACAAAAGAATTACAGCATACAAATTAATAAAAAAACAAAACCACGTAGTTAAGACCTCACAAAATAAAATACTGAAAACCACTGTGGAAACCACAAACGTTGCTACTCAGACACCAGAAATATAAAAATGTGTTTATAAAAAACAAGGTTAAGCACTTTCATCTATACACTAGACTTAATCAGAACACTGAATCAATGAACTAAAGAGTTTTAATACTATAATACATCCAATGGTATTCAGTTATTTGAATTCAAACAAAACCCAACATGTCATCACTTCCCCTTCATGAATATGTAAGTACTAAAACATTTACTAATTTACATAAATTACATCCTAGCGTCAATAATGGGTTTAATGGGTATGTTGTCATTAATACCTGGTGTGGTGGTGGCATTCAATAATATTTGCCATCTCACCTCCTTTTTGCTCAATAATACCTTCAAATTTCCACCTCTCTGGTGAGAAAAATAAAACTTCCAGTAAGGTAAACTTGAACATATCACATTCAGGATTGTCTCTAATATGTCTGTATAGGGCATTGTTAACATCCCCTTTTTTGATAGCATATAAATGGTCATATATCCTGTCTCTCAAGTGTCATCCGGTTTTACCCACGTAAAATCCGGGACACCTTGTACACTGGGCAAAATATACAACATTCATAGTTTGACAGTTTCCTTTCATGAAATTTAACTTTGTTTGACTCCTATTACCCACTTACATTGTAGGTTCCTCTAATATGGCAAAACACTGCTTGCATCTACCACATTTAGTAGTGCCTGTCTTACATGGTTTTATGTGCATATTGCCTTTGTGTAATCTATCTTTCATATTGCATCCTATCTTGTGCACAAACTTGGGACCCTCTCCCACCAATCCATAAATATCTGGATCACATTTCAAAATACTCCAGTTATTTCAAATAACATTCTTTGCACTTAATGTATTTTTATCATATGGCAAAATGCATGCTTTGTTTAATTCATTGGTGGCTGTCTCCTTCACCTTAACAATACCAGTACCCAACTCAACGCCTAACAATGGTGTGATTTTTTACCCCACTCACTACTGACATATGTCACCACATCTTCCACTACTGTGGGGGTTGTCCTCTTTTCTTAAATAGTAGTCCAATATAGTGTAGTTCCTGTACCATTTCATTATATTATGAGGTCATACGGGTTGCTCTTATACACTGCCCCTTTTCTATGTTTTTCTTTTGTATATTGGGATGGCAGCTACTATATTCCAGATAAGTGTTACTAAAAGTCTCTTTTCTAAAAATTCTCGATTTAAATCCCTTGCTGGTGTGGGAAATATAAGTATCCAGGTATGAAATACCTTCTTTGCTTGCATGGTGTGTAAAATTAAGGAAAGAACTGGTTGTATGATATACCTGATAAATTCATCCACCTCCAATTCACTACCATCCCAAAGAATAAACACATTATCTAAAAATCTTATGTAACATCTAATGTGTTTCATCCACATACTTTTTAGAATGACATCCTCTTCCCAATCCAATAGGACAAGGTTTGCGTATATCTGGGCACTGGCAGCTCCCATCGCCACCCCTTTATTCTGCCTGTAGTATTCTCCTTCAAAATATATGAAGTTATAATCAAGTACTATGCTCATAAGTTCACTAATGAGCAATGTCTTCTCCCAATCCAAATTGGCAAATTTCCTGATACTATTCACAAACCTATGGAATACATGAAAATAAATTGACCACATCTATAGTAACTAAAATTTGATTTTCTTAACATAAATTGGGTGTCAAACGACTTAAAAAATTCCAAGAATCCTTGACTATATGTTTAGTCTTTTCATAAATAGGCTTTAACCAGGTGTCCACAACCTTCCCGAACGGGAAGGTCTTTGACTTACTTCCTGAAATGATAGGCCTATATGGTGGTTGTAATATATTTTTATGTATCTTGGGAATTTCTATAATGGTGACCAGTGTAGGATGTTCAACCTTCAAAAACTTATATAGATCAACATCTATTCTGTCTTCCAACAAATATTCCTCTAATAAGGCATCTATGCATTGGTAGGCTATGTGTAGCTCATTAATAGATGATGTGTCATAGGTGTCTGTGTCCTGTAGGATAGTGTGAATAGCATTCAAGTAATCATTATTCTCAATTACGACTACACCTCCCCACTTATCCGGTTGCAAAATCCTAATATTATTGTTAGAACTCAGATCACATAGTAAGTCGTATTCTTTTTTACTAAGGTTGTATTTTATCCTATGTTGTTTACTAATGTCAGATAGTTGGTATAATTCATCAATGACCACCTTCTCAAAACTAGCCAATAATGGATTAACCGAAACTTTGGACTTGCAAGGAGTATCCAAATAAAGGTCGGAAACCAAGAGAAGGTTTCTTCTTGAAAAAAATGTCTTTATTAAAAATCACAAATAACGCCAGACCAATATGTACGTTTTCGACCGAAACCAAGTCTTCATCAGAAAAAGCAAGTTCAAACACCAGATTGAACACTTAAATAGCCATGCAATTATGCAAATCAATTAATTACTCAAATGAAATCCCACCAATAAAATTCTGTTGTACTAAACCGAAAATGTAAACATCATGTTCAAACACATTTTGAACCTTGCTGCTCATGATAAAACATTTTGTTCACTAAATAAATAACACTTACAGATAGACAATAAAATGATTAAAAAATTGTTTTTTAAATTGTATATGTTGACCAATAAAAATAAAAAATAAATAAAATTACTTTGACAGTTCTTTAAACAAAAATAAATCCCAAACTCCATATTATATTGCCACCTTGTGGCCAAAAAGTAAAATCATAATTTAGCAGCCCTTAATTTAAGAACTGAGGAAATGGAAATCATATCATTCAAACCAGGTGACTTAGTGGAATCTAAAATAATCTGCCAGTACAACTCCCTATATTCAAGTTTAGCCTCCCACATGCCACCTCTTATTTCCTTTGGTATAATTTCCAGGACAAAGAAAAGAAACGTAGCCTGAGAACAACTCAAAGTGTGTCTATATAGTGCATTTTTACTGTATTGTTTCTTTATTTCATACAAATGCTCATAAATGCGGTTCCTTAACTTTCTCTCAGTTTTTCCAACATAATAGGAGTTGCACAATTTACATATAGCAATATAGACTACACAAAAAGGCAAACACACAAACTAAGAATCAAAAGCACCAAAGGCTTAGCAGATTACTTGAAACAAACAATTTATTGAGTTAGCGCTTTCGGAAACAAACTGTGTTTTTCCTTCTTCAGACAAGGTACTACCATTTTGCAGAGCTTATAAATAACACATACAATGCCAATTAACTGATTGTTAAAACTAATTGAATAGTTTTAAAGTGACAGATACAATTCAGTAGATTTTACCAAGCCAAAGGAATACACCTTAGGCAAATACACTTAAGTCACAGAATCCTAACTAACAATTCAACCAACATGTAAGAAAAATGATGCTGTGTATAAATGTTAAAAAACACTTACTAAAATTGTTGTTAAACAAATCCAATAAAAAATACTTATTAGACCATTAAAAACAAATCTTCCATGGCACTAATACTTTAACTAAACTGAGGGCTCACATGTAAAGTCAGTAAAACTATTATCTGTTTAAAGCCAACTTCTTTAGAAAACATTTTATAGAGACCATTTCGTTTAAACCTGGGGGTAAGTAAGCAGCAGTAGAAATTTGCCATTTGAGTTCATCAATTTCCAGATTAATCTGCCAAGGCCCTCCTCTAATGTCTGTATTAATTTGTTTTAACACAGAGAACTTAAAAGCGTGGTCTGGAAAATCTGCGATGTGCCTAGCCAAAGCATTGTTTGTATCCCTTTTGTTAACAGCATAAATTTGCTCATAAATGCGTGTCCTGAGCTTTCTTTCGATCTTCCCGATATAGAAAGCTTTACAGGCCTGGCACTTGGCACAATAAACCACTCCCTTAGATTCACACGAAAATCTACCATTAGGTTTATATACCCTCTCCCTTATTTCAAAATGGTGATTCGTGTTCAGGTACCTACACTGTTGACACCTCTCGCATTTAACCATGCCTTTACTAGTATTGGGGTGTAGGTTACTGGAATATTGCAGCAACTGTTTCAAGTTCTGCCCCCTTCTAAAGGTAATCTTGGGTTTATTACCAAAAAGTTTAAATAGGGAGGGGTCCTCCATAATGAGGGCCCAGTTCTTATAAAGAGTTTGTCTAATAAAAGAGTGGTTAAGGTTGTAAGTAACAACAAAACTTATGTGGTGGCAGTCTTTGGCGTTACATAAAGAAACAACCCTCTGGTGAATGGGAGAGAAGTCTTCAGCCAAAGCTTGAGTTGTACCTAAAAGGGGTGTAAAATAGCCAATCTGCCTTTTAGTAATGACCTCGGTGGAGATACCAGAAACTAGGCTCAGAGGGTATCCTCTCTTAAGAAACATACGTTCAAGCTTAGAACATTCATCTGTGAAATCTCCCTCATCGGAGATCATTCGGGCTGCCCTGACTAACTGCCCCTTAACCACTGCTCTCTTTTGGTGGTAGGGGTGGCAGCTAGAAAAATGAAGGAAACAGTTGGAATAAGTGGGCTTCCTATAGATGGTACTTTTAAATCTTTTTCTACCCACATCCTTATGCAGACTAATGTCAAGAAAATTAATACATTCATTTTGTAGGTTGAATGTAAACTCCAAAAAATTAGTTAAAGCTGAAATCAATTCAATAAATTCTTGAACACCTTCAGTCGGCCCTTTCCACAAAATGAACATATCATCTTGGTACCTTGTGTACCATGCTATGTTTTCATTAAACACAGCCGTTTTAAAGAGGAAGGTGGTCTCCCAATGAGCCATTATGCAGTTGGCAAAACTGCCACCACAGGGGGATCCCATCGCCACCTCTGATTTTTGCAAGAAGATCTCTCCCTCAAGCCACATAAAGTTGTTACTCAACACTAAATCTAACAAGGAGGTGACGACATAAATGGTATTATTGTCGCATTTCCTTGCAGACATAAAACCCTAATCCACTCGATCCCCAAATCCTGGGGAATCACTGTGTAGAGTTCCTTTACGTCTACTGTCAACATTTTGTAATCTTCCTTGAAAGGGATGGTCGCAAGATGGGTTAAAAAACTCCAAGAGTCCTTGCATATTTGGAGCTCGCTCTCAACTAGGGGCCTTAGGATGCTATCCACATACTTGGCACAACCATAAGAAATAGACCCACGTCCGTCAACAATGGGTCTAAAAGGGGGGTCAATAATCCGCTTATGGATTTTAGGAATGCCAAATAGGGATGCCATTCTGGGGGCTGGCATAGTCAGAAAATCAAACAACTCTAAGTCGATAGCTTTTTCAATAAAATGCTCGTCTAAAGCAGCCCTAAACTTAGCGTAAGCCACATTAACCTCATTAAGACAAACTTGTTGGTAAATCCTAATATTATTGTTAGAACTCAGATCACATAGTAAGTCGTATTCTTTTTTACTAAGGTTGTATTTTATCCTATGTTGTTTACTAATGTCAGATAGTTGGTATAATTCATCGATGACCAGCTTCTCAAAACTAGCCAATAATGGATTAACCGAAACTTTGGACTTGCAAGGAGTATCCAAATAAAGGTCGGAAACCAAGAGAAGGTTTCTTCTTGAAAAAAATGTCTTTATTAAAAATCACAAATAATGCCAGACCAATATGTACGTTTTCGACCGAAACCAAGTCTTCATCAGAAAAAGCAAGTTCAAACACCAGATTGAACACTTAAATAGCCATACAATTATGCAAATCAATTAATTACTCAAATGAAGTCCCACCAATAAAATTCTGTTGTACTAAACCGAAAATGTAAACATTATCATGTTCAAACACATTTTGAACCTTGCTGCTCATGATAAAATATTTTGTTCACTAAATAAATAACACTTACAGATAGACAATAAAATGATTAAAAATTTTTTTTTTAAATTGTATATGTTGACCAATAAAAATAAAAAATAAATAGAATTACTTTGACAGTTCTTTAAACAAAAATAAATCCCAAACTCCATATTATATTGCCACCTTGTGGCCAAAAAGTAAAATCATAATTTAGCAGCCCTTAATTTAAGAACTGAGGAAATGGAAATCATATCATTCAAACCAGGTGACTTAGTGGAATCTAAAATAATCTGCCAGTACAACTCTCTATATTCAAGTTTAGCCTCGCACATGCCACCTCTTATTTCCTTTGGTATAATTTCCAGGACAAAGAAAAGAAACGTAGCCTGAGAACAACTCAAAGTGTGTCTATATAGTGCATTTTTACTGTATTGTTTCTTTATTTCATACAAATGCTCATAAATGCGGTTCCTTAACTTTCTCTCAGTTTTTCCAACATAATAGGAGTTGCACAATTTACATATAGCAATATAGACCACCCCTTGGGTGTTACAGTTGGAAAAACTGTCACTAATAATCTCCCTGGCCCTTGTTGTAATATAAATACTGGATTTGTTAGCAATATAGGGGCATTGTGAGCAGGATCCACATTTAAAAGTGCCTGATCTTTTTGAAGATGCACTGGCCTTGTTGTGTAAACCAAACTCAAACAATTGCTTAAAATTTAAGTCTTTCTGGTAGGTAAATTTCAAAGGTTTATTTTTAAGTATATTCAAATCAGAAATTTCCACAAACCTGTTCCACTCCCTGGTAATAACTTCCTTAACAACACCTGAATCCCCCAAAAAATCTAAAATAAATGCATCATCCCACTTCTTGACATCATTCATGTGGGTATTTCCATCTCTTGAAACCTGAATAGTCTGTCCTAAAATAGGGGCAAATTTGTCCTTTCTCCCTTGGGCCACTAAATCAAACATCTCCTGTAATAATGTGCCAGGATAACCACGTTTGTTAAACATTTCTAAAACTTTGCCACTTTCAATGATAAAATCTCCATCATCAGAGGTCATTCTACTGACCCTTACTAACTGCCCCTTAACCAGGTTCTTTTTCTGAAAAAAGGGGTGACTGCTCTTAAAATGTAGATAAGAGTTGGAGAATGTTTCCTTGCGGTGTATATTAGAAGAAAAACCATCAGCTTTTTTAGAAATGGAAACATCCAAATAGCTTCCAAATTATAACTATAAGTAAAATCTAAAAAAGTAGTGGAACATTTTATATTGTCTAAAAATTCAATAAATCTTTGATGAGTATCAGTCCAAAAAATAACTATATAGTCCAGGAACCTTTTATATAAAGACCAGCAACCAACAAAAGAACTGTTTAATACATATAGTTCCTCCCACTTGGACAGGATTATATTCGCATATGTGGGGGCACATTTAGCCCCCATTGCAACTCCCCTCTTTTGTTTAAAAAATTCTCCTTGGAAGAACATGAAATTGTTATTGAGAATGATATCCATAAACTGTAAACAGTTCCTAAAATCGTCCGCAGAAAACATTTTACTGTCCCTCATACTGTCCTCCAACCACTGGAGCCCAACATCATGGGGAATAGATCCAAATAGATCTACCACATCCAAAGTGACAAAGGCTAAATCTGATGAAAATAAATGAGATTGAACACACCTGAGAAAATCCCAGGAGTCCTTCAATATAGTTGGATCCTCATAGGAAAGCTTTTTTAATTTATCATCCACAAACTTAGCCAATGAAGTGGTTGCTGAACCTTCCGAAGACACAATGACTCGAAGGGGAGGATCCGTTGGATCCTTGTGGACCTTGGGTATACCAAAGACCGAGGGGACCCTAGGATGTAAGTTGATCAAAAAATTATAAGTATCTTTACCATTAGAGCCCTCCAATAATAAATCATAAAGCAACACCTTAATTTTAGAATGTGCCAGATTGACCTCATTAATAGATGCCTGAGAATATTTAGAGGTATCACAAAGTAAATCCTTTATCTTAGATTCATAAACAATGAAATCCATCAATACCGTGGATTAAGCGGGGGAGTGAAAGTACTTCTTTTTTTCAACTGTGAATCTAGTCTCTTCAATCCTGCATCTTTGAAGTAAATACTAAGATTTAACTTGTGTAAGAATAACTTAAATTCTATAATATTATCCACTACATTAAATCTCCTGTTGGGTACAAATTTAACCCCTTTTCTAAATAATGCAAAATGTTCATCTTGTAATGTGAGTGTAGTGTAATTATAGATATAAAAGTTCCCCTTACCATATTTAACTTCATTGTACTTAACTGTCTCCTCATTGTTAATACTATTCACCTCTTCACTCTGTCTTCCTCTACTCTGGCATGTGCTCTGATTGCTAAGGAACATGCTGAGGACATCTTACTGGATCATGATGATTTGGAGACATGTGACCATGCATCATCTTGCTAGACACTAGGGTCTTTTTCCCTTCCATGCTGTATCATGGGGGCATATCCTCAGACTTATACCTCTTCCCTGATCTCAGACTCATATTTGCAGTGCAGTGACTTCTTGTATTCAGGTCTGCAGGGATCACCTTTTTACTGTTCCATTCTCACAGTACTGTACAATGCATAGTACAGCTAAACAGCCAGCTTAACACTAAGAAAATCCAATAAGCAAAAGAATCAGGATTTCTTGTAGCTTTACTGAGATTTCTTAACTTTAATACTGTAAAACTGCAACAAAATACAAATAGCAACATATCAGAATATATACAATATACAGCACATATAAATACAAAAGAATTACAGCATACAAATTACTCACATGCGATGCTAATGCCAGGGCCTATGAAAAGAAGGTCATGTCTGCACTCTGTGAGGGCTAGAAGTAAAAGAAAGCTACTCCCTGACTGAGTTACATCACTTCTTGTGACTTGCTACAATGGTGTAAAAGAAGTTAATTTATCTGTTATAAATAAATGACCACTAGATGTCAGCAACAGATCAAAAAATACTGAAACTATACCACTATAATATAAACTGCCTGAATTGATATGAAGGCCAGAATAGTAGTGGTATTTATCTAGCAGCTGAGACATTCCACTAAGCGTCATAAACTTTTTTCACTGCTTGCCCACTGTTTTTTGCCTTTCATCACTGTCTGTGAATGTTTGACTGCATGACTTTATCCTGTGGTCACTTTTTTTGTACTTTTTCAAAGATATACTCAGTTATTAGCTTTAATGCATCCCAAGACTAAAAATGACACCCTGTTTAACCTCACACACAATACAGTAACACCAGGTCTTGGAAAAAAAATGTCCACATGTCCATCTAAGTTGGCTGACAAGATGCTTTTTTTTCAACCCTACCACTGTAAGTGCACGGCCGTTCCATAGCATGTAGACATTTTTAATATCTGCCTTGACTTCTGTCACAAAGGATCACTGTTACATGTCAAATGTCCATATTTCTCACAAGCCTGCATCTTCCATAAGCCTATCCACACTATTATTCCTTCTTATGCACCCTTTCTGTAAACATATAGTGATGCCCCTATTCTAAATGACTGGGGTGTCAGCTTTCTGCTACTTACAGCTAGTCTAATGACTGACTTCTGAAATTCCTCACTGAATCCATAACTAAAAAGAAGGAAGTGATTTTAATGGTGTAAGAATTGTGCATTTTGTGAGCTCTAATGCAAATGAAATAATCAGAACATCCCAATATATCCCATATGTTACTTAAACTCTGCCAAATTTCTTTTTCCTGCTGATTTGCTTTGCTCCTCCTGAGGATGACAGAGTTACAGTCTGATGCCCAGGCTGCATTGTTGCATTTTTGCTTTGTTTTGCTAAATTCAATAGGCTAAAAGCCTTGCAAAAGTCAACAGGAATGCCATTTTGAATAACCGTACTTCATATCTGTTTTCAGTCCTCCCACATATTTATGAAAAACTCTAGGGCTTATAAGTAAATGGTGTGATGCCCATGCACTGGCTCAGTAATCAAGAAGCCTTAATCCTCACCACTAGCACCAGTGAAGCATGTACACATTGGGAGAATGACAAGTACACACACAGTAAAGTACAATTTCCCTTAAGAGCACACAGAGATCACAGTCACTCTGGGGCTGGTTTCTCCCTCTTTCTCCAGATCCCCAGTAAGACTCCCCACTAGCACAGCTATAGAGTTGAGTTCATAGCCAGGGTTCTAGGCCAAGTCCTTCCAGCATTCTCTCTGTCCAACCAGTGCTTCGTGTCCCTGCCCAAGTAGCTGACACTGACACACACACACACACACACACACACACACACACACACACACACACACATACACATACTTTCAAATTTGATTTATATACAAACACACACCTGGGAAAGACTGGCACATGTTTACTAGTTATGCCCCCTTCTGGCCAGACCATAAGGTAGTTATCACTGCCACTAGAACCTCTTATCAGTTACTTTAAGGCCCTTCCCAAAGGGTGAGCAATCTTACTGTGTAATGTTACTATTATCCAAATGGTAAGTGTGACCAAGGCTATTTAGGAATGGCCTATACATTGTCACCAAATGCATATGCAAGTACGCTAAGAGGTTAAATATCTCGAAACAAACCAGCCACAATTAAAAGGTTTAAATATATTTAATGATAAATAAAAGAACAAGACCATATTCAATAACTCAGCACAGTGACTGCAGAGTTCAGAATCACAGGAAATATTTTAAAACAACATTGCAGGGCATTCTCAAATAAATACAGAAAACATCTAAACTAATCTTTACTATATTCCTATCTATATCTAAAATGTACTTTTCCCTAATTTCTTACTATTAGCAAGGCAAGTGCTGATGAGAGGATGTTTTCAGGTCCAAAGACAAATACAAACTGCACAGACTCACTCTCTGAGATAGTTCTTAAATTAATAATACACATTACTGCTGGGTTAGCTGGGATGACATCACTATTTGTCACCTGTCTGCAGTTCCCATGTTAACATAAACTTAGAATTTAGCACCTCTGTGTCAGAGGTACATATCTCTCAGAAGTTTGCCTAGAACTGGAAGTCGTGAAACAGTTAAAAACACTTTTACATTTGAAACCTAGTAATTATTTCTGTTTCAAGACAATAGGAAAACCTCCAACTCTAGACACTGTGTCTGCTCTGAGCTGAAACAGAGATAACAGAATTGTAAAACAATTTCCACTTTTCTTGAGGTTTTGCAAGTTAACTCTATATGTTCCAACTTCTACCATTAAAACACAGATCTGCACAGGTATATAGTTTATACACATTTCTGCTCTTTGCCAGCAG
This sequence comes from Protopterus annectens, assembly GCF_019279795.1. Taxonomy (NCBI): domain Eukaryota; kingdom Metazoa; phylum Chordata; order Ceratodontiformes; family Protopteridae; genus Protopterus; species Protopterus annectens. Next base: position 46,528,986 of record NC_056750.1, read on the forward strand.
GGTGTACTGTGGTTACATTCTTGAAGCTCAGTACATAACATACAGTTCTAAACACACTTCTGCACCAGTAGTTTAATATGCACATAACACATAGTTCTCTTACATTTGTAAGACAAGCCTATGGATCATATTAATATTCACAAATAACATATGGTTGTTTACAAACTTCCAGATAGTTGGGCAGGCAGCCTCACTAATTGCCTACAATCATATTTTAATTGAAGATTATCCAAATCACTATTCCAAAACTTATGACGTACGCACCTCCCCTTTCTCAGTAATATTCCCTAGGTCTAGCTGTTGTGCATATTCTAAAATCATGCAACCTGCTATGTTGTTTGAACTGACTTGATTATGTTCTTACCCTTTGCTGTTAATGTATGTGCTGTCTTACACATGATTATCTCTGCCTGCATTTTATTCTAGGGTTAATACATGTACCTGCAGATACAAGGTTTTGCCATTTCTGGAACCTTCCTTCCTGGTTACTCACTCACTGGTGCTCACTCATTTGAACATTTTCTGGTTAACTAAGCAAACAAGTAGAGGCAAAATGAAATAAATGTCTTTTTCAACCCCTACCACTTTTTTAAAAACATACTAATGTCCCCTTCTTCTTCAGTTCTTAAATTACAGTGCTCACTAGCATATTGTCCTACTGAACAGCTGTACATTACTTTCTAACAGCTTTCCTATAATGACCCTTTTCCCTGGGCTTTGATAGAAAACTAATTCTGTCTTGAGAAACTTCCCCACATCTGTCATGGATCTTTTCTTTCTAGATTTTATATGACAGTAGGCAGAGACAGAAAAAAAAATCCATTTTATGACTGAGAAATAGTCGGCACCTGTGGCAATTTAACTCTTGTGAGCTTTTCTAGTCATGAATATGATAGAAGAATAAGGGGGAAATTCTTGTTGAATTTTGCAATTAAGCATATATCCTTAGCAATGCAGATACCCAGGGTGTCAGCATCAATTTTGAGCCAGTGCTTAGTCCGGCTGTGATCCACTACTTTGCATCACAGCCATTTACTACCTGGGGATATAGTTATGTGCCCAGACAACAGACCAGTAAAGTCACCTTAAACTCTGTGTCACTACCTCTTACTCTTTTATTAGCTGTACCATCAATGTACTCTTATACCTTCTCTAATTTTTTTCTATTGAATCTCCCCTCCTATAAACCCTTTCCTTCTCACTCATAATTTACTTGTACTCATTGCACATACAATGAGTCCCTGCTGCCTTTTCCATACTGTGATCCTTTTTTTACCTTGTATAATCCAAAATATCTTATGATTATCACTGCTTTATACTGTGCTACCAGAACTCATTCTTTACAATCAGCTGAAAAACTTATTAGCTTGCATTCTTTGTATGATGCTTACTAAGTAATATACACCTGCCTGGTTTCCACACTGTGCAATAATATAAGAACATAGCTACCTAAACAGCAACTAGACTGTATTAGATTCTATTGTGCTGCACTTTATTGCACTGTACTTATGCTTTTCTGTGGAGCTTTTCTTCCTGGGCATCCTCTGAAAATGTGTTTGTGAACCCAGTTGGATTTTCCTGGTAAACAAAGACTGACCCACAAGGTCAAAATAGGTTCTTCCACCTCCAACAGCAGACCTGTCATTAGTAGTGTTACCCAGAGATCTATCATGGGACCCCTGCTGTTTAGGATCTAATTCTAAGAAGTCCAGGCAAAGACAAAAGGCCTGTGGCTGGCCAAGTCTGCGGATGACTGTAAGATGGGTGCTGTCATTGACTCCCCAGATGAATTCTGCAAGAGGGTCTCACAGCAACAACTGACTGGTGCTAAAATCATTGCCTTAAGTTAAATGCCAAAAAATACATTATCATACCATTCGGTAAAACATGGCCCCTACTGATTACCACATCAACGGCAACCCCCTAAGCCCACAACCTGTGGTGAGAGACCTGGGTACTCAGGTTGACAACAATCTCACATTTGACCATCATGTAGCGGCAGTGGTCAGAAAAGCCTTTTATATGGTTCATCTCATAAGTAAAGGGATTGCATCCAGAAAAAAGGAAGTTATTACCTCTCTGTACTCTTCTCTCATTAGGCCAATAACTGAGTATAACACCCTATTTGGTATGTACCTCTCCAAACACCTGCATCAACTAGAAAGGCTATAGAAATTCCTCACAAAGAGAATCCATGGCCTCCAACACCTGTCCTATGCAGACAGGCTCAAATCACTATCACTCTACTCAGTATCGTACAGATTATTCAGAGGTTATATGTGTCTCACCTACAAGGCAATATCAGACCCTGCCCTACTAGAGATGTTCCATATCCATAAGTCTAACTCCTAACACATTTCCTGCTCAAAAACCTAAATCTAATATGCGACATCAACAAAACCTACTGGAGCGATAGGTTTGTCTCCCGGAGGCTGCCCCATCTCTGGAATAGACTTCTGATACATGTTTATTTATTTGACATTCGTTAACCAGGTTAGTCCATCTGAGCCAATCACCCATTTATAGTGGAGACCTGAGGAGAAAGCTCCAGCAATAAAAACAAAAAATATAAGATAGTAGGCAATATACAAAACCTAAGAAAAACAGAGCAGTAATACAACATAAACAAAAATTACATATGCAGTAATCAGATGAAACAAATAACTGTAATAAAAATAAAAAAACATGAAGTAAATACAACTAGTGCATTTCAGTATTTACAATTATGACCTATCTTTCCCAAGTGGCATAATATAGTATTGTCTAGTGAGCAGATTAGTCATTGAACATGTCAAACAAAGTACCTCATTGATCTTCTTCAAGCTCAACCTTAATAAGTGGATGGGAAACCACAAATTTGTCCCAGGGGTTCCACCTGTGTCCCTCACTGACAGAGGTGACAGGTGCTGACTGAGATGTTTTGGTGGTATAAATTCTTGATTAGTCTTATAAAGGCCCCAGAGCCATTAGCCTAGTAACCTCCTATGATCCTATGAGCCTATGACATAAATAGGTAATAAATAAGTGTAGTTATGATTTCTACTTAAACTTAACCTTATCAAGTTATTTCCTATGTGCCACTCCTTTGATTTAATATAACCTGCGATTGTATCACAGTACAATTTCTACTGCAGTGCCTAGTAAATATGCACTGGGCCTAAGATGGAGTCCCTGAATCATCAATGTGCATGCAATGTAATACACTCATCTTTTCATTTTTGTACCTTTAACTGAAACCTTATGTTATTTATTTATTTATTTGATCATTCTTCAACCAGTTTATTGAACTATTCCTTCTCGGACCCTTTTCAGACATGAATTGGACCACAACAGCATGGGTAAATACAAAACACATGCACAGTATATGAATAAATTTAGTGCAGCCTATTAGCCAGTATGCTTTGGAATGGGTTTTCAGTACTGAAGGAAACAGTGAAAAGCCATGCAAATGTAGGGAGAGCTTGCAAATCTCCACACAAGCAGTGACCATAAGTCAGGATTAGAAGCCAGGAGGTGGAGACCATATCAGTAAGTCGCTCTGTCAGAAATACACTGTGCAAAACCTTGCATCAATACATAACTAAATGAACGGTGTTTCAGCAAGCAACTGTTAACTGCAGCAATCCTGCATGTGCATTCCATGCCTCACATGTGTCTTCTTCTGGCAAAATTCAGGGGAATGTCCTGAAACCACTAATTAAATATACTGAGAAGTTTAATGAATCTAGATCTTGTTTCCTGGTAACTGCTATTCCCTAGATGGAGTAAAACCACTTTTCAAAATACTTCCTGTCCTTCGGTCTTAGATCAAGTAAAGTTAACATCTCTGAAACTACTCCCCTTATCAATTGCAGTTCATAGTTTCAATACTTTTCTTCTTTAAGCAAATTTGTTAAATTCAGCTGATGCCGGTACAAGTTTTAAAAGTGCAAATAACAGTAAGTACATCTGCACACACTCAAAATGTAAATATACTAGTAAAAGAGTGTAAACAATTGGCTTTTATATTTTACTGTAATTAGCTTGTCATATTGTGGCCTATGGTATGCCTGAAGAAAGTCTTGTCTGACCAGCCCAACTAGCCATTCCACAAATGGAATGGATGAATAAATTAACGAATGAATGAATGAATGAATGAATGAATGAATGAATGAATGAATGAATAAATGAATAAACAAACAAATAAGTATGTTTCCAAGTAACCTGTCTTTCCAGATTCTTTACATTTCTGTAATGTGGTACCAGCTTTCACAGCTAACTAGCTGCAGTTTTATACTTCCTACAGGCCAACGTTTTGTTCAGATTAAAACAAGCATTTGGTGCAGTGGTTAGCATTGCTGCCTCACAGCAAGAGGTTCTCTGGTTTGATCCTCAGGTGGGGTGCCTTCTGTGTGGAGTCTGCATGTCCTCCCTGTGGTCGCGTGGGTTTCCGGTGGGTACTCCCACATCCCAAAGACATGCTATAGGTGGATTGGACACTCTAAATTGGCCCTAGCTGTGTGCATGTGTGTGTCTTCTGTGGAAGGTTGGGCACCGGGCCGGCAACTCGACACCATAAAACTCCACTGCCAATCATGAGTGGACAGGTGATCTGCTGTGGCGACCCCTAACCGGGAAAAGCTGAAAGAAAAAGAAGAAGAAGATGTAGGCTTTTATAAATATGCTGAGAGCTGGCCCAAAATCAGATCTGCCCTCATGAGTTGTTTTTAACCTACAGTAGCTATAAGCCAACGTGCCTTCAACCTCAGTTTCAGATGCACGTGTTTGTGTGTGTGTGTGTGTGTGTGTGTGTGTGTGTGTGTGTGTGTGTGTGTGTGTGTGTGTGTGTGTGCACATGTCTTCTGTCTGATTGGCCAAAGTCCCCTCCAATGCTATTTTGCCTTTTTCTGTTACTCTCAGATGATTTAATCCAGGCTTTCAAAACTTGCCATATCCTAATTCTCTCAAAATACAAGTCACTCAACATCCCCACACTCCTGGGCAACAAGGTTTCAAGTTTGGCCTGAAAAAATGTAGGTCGAACAAATAAGTTTGCTAGCGTCTCCTACTCTGATTAAAATATAATAGCTCCATAGCTATTGATAAACCACACCTGGCTTAAATTCAACACAGAAAGCCATCATTCCCATGTTTCAAATTTCAACACTTACATTTACTTATAGACTGTTGTAATAAAAGAGTAGGCTGTCTCCTACTTTCTGAATTTCATATATCTCACCCTCTGTTGCTAACGTCTCTGACACCAGTGAATGTTAATCCTGCAGGGTTAAAGGTAATATAGTAATCCATATAACCGCTAAATTCAGAATTGCCTTAGTGTATTATCACCAGTGAATGTTAATCCTGCAGGGTTAAAGGTAATATAGTAATCCATATAACCGCTAAATTCAGAATTGTCTTAGTGTATTATCACCAGTGAATGTTAATCCTGAATGGTTAAAGGTAATATAGTAATCCATATAACCGCTAAATTCAGAATTGTCTTAGTGTATTATCACCAGTGAATGTTAATCCTGCAGGGTTAAAGGTAATATAGTAATCCGTATAACCGCTAAATTCAGAATTGTCTTAGTGTATTATCACCAGTGAATGTTAATCCTGCAGGGTTAAAAGGTAATATAGTAATCCATATAACCGCTAAATTCAGAATTGTCTTAGTGTATTATCACCAGTGAATGTTAATCCTGCAGGGTTAAAGGTAATATAGTAATCCATATAACCGCTAAATTCAGAATTGCCTTAGTGTATTATCACCAGTGAATGTTAATCCTGCAGGGTTAAAGGTAATATAGTAATCCATATAACCGCTAAATTCAGAATTGTCTTAGTGTATTATCACCAGTGAATGTTAATCCTGCAGGGTTAAAGGTAATATAGTAATCCATATAACAGCTAAATTCAGAATTGCCTTAGTGTATTATCACCAGTGAATGTTAATCCTGCAGGGTTAAAGGTAATATAGTAGTCCATATAACCGCTAAATTCAGAATTGTCTTAGTGTATTATCACCAGTGAATGTTAATCCTGCAGGGTTAATGGTAATATAGTAATCCATATAACCGCTAAATTCAGAATTGCCTTAGTGTATTATCACCAGTGAATGTTAATCCTGCAGGGTTAAAGGTAATATAGTAATCCATATAACCGCTAAATTCAGAATTGCCTTAGTGTATTATCACCAGTGAATGTTAATCCTGCAGGGTTAAAGGTAATATAGTAATCCATATAACCGCTAAATTCAGAATTGCCTTAGTGTATTATCAGTACCCTCCCCCAAGCTCCTCCCCTGACTTTGAAAACCTCCTTCAAAAGTGATTACCCCTTGTTCTTAATAAAACTGACATGGTTCTGCTCAGTGGCTTCATCATAAACTGTACTACATTAGCAGAATATGACCTTCCTGTGTGCTTAGATAATCTTCACCTCTCTCTATTAGTTCTTTAACCCAACAACCCAAACTTTCAGTCCAGTAATCACTCTATAGAAGACCTTGCAATTATAGGCAACACTTCCCATATCCACTGCCTTCAAGTCCTGCTACCTGTGACCACATTTCTATGACTTTTAAATGGTTGGTGAAAAGATTCAAACTTTTTCCAGTAATAAATGTTTTTGGAACAGGTCATTGGAGAAAAATATACCATGAACATGAATTGCTTTCCACTGGCTAGTCTAATTTCCGTCTAGTTCAGACACATGATTTAGCTACACAACATTCTCCAGCATCCTGCCAAACCTGCAAAACTAGTTCTTTTAACTAATCTGTAGATCTAAAGATACAATAAGGGAGTCCACATAGTTACTGAAATTTAAAGATCCTTCTTGTCTATGAGATTTGGGGAAAATCATTCCAAAGAATCAAAAGCCCAGAATACTGATTCTTGAAATTAGGTGAAAAAAATCTTAAGAAGACAAAAACACATTTCTACAAATGCAAACAATCTCTTTACCTTTATATATGGGCTGAAGTAAATACAGTGACTGGCAGCCCACAAACTACTCATTCAATGCTACCTTTAGTCCTGAGGACTTCAAAACTTAATTTAGCAACAACTTGTCCATCACCAGTTCACCTCACATCTCATCATTCCATGCATTTGGTGATCTCCCTTCCTATTAAAAATTGAAAAAAATGTATGTGCTTCATTATATCCTGATATTCTATATATAACCAGTTAATTCAGTTATTTCTGTTTCTTATTATATTTTTATACCAACATGGCTCTCACATCCTATTTCTCAACTGTCCCTAATTTATTTATTTATTTATTTCAGTTTGTTAACCAGGAAAGTCCATTGGGTCAAGGTAGCCCGTTTTCAATGGAGGCCCGAGGAGAAAAGCTCCAGACAGAAAGACAATATACAATGTATTAGTACAGCATATGAGAACAACAGTTTAACATTCAATATACAGCAAGGTAAGATTTTACATATCGTGAAATATATGAGCTGAGTCAATCGCTTTTAAGATATAAGCAAAAACAATACATTTATGTTCATTTAATATGCTACATGTATTTAGGCAAAGGAATTTTAGAAAGATGAATTGAAGCAGTGGCAGAGATTAGAGTAGAATAGAATAGGGATAGGTATCAGGAATCAGGTAGGATGGGTACAGGAGCACTCCCAGATGGAGTAGAGGTGAGAGTGGAGTAGGGTTTTAAAGGATGGTAGGTTAGGGGTAGTTCTAATGTAAGGGGGACGAGAGTTCCATAATCTGGCAAGGGAGAATGATAGCAAAAGTTGCCCTGGTGCGTGTAAAGGCTTGTAAAGTTCTATGAGGTTCTGATTTGTGGATCTAAGTGTTCTATGTGACCGGTGAAGTTTTAGGGAAGAGGAGAGTGATGGACAGTTAGAAGGTTTGAAAATTAGCTTGTGTGCTGTAGTTAGTTGAATTAAATTTAGGTAGCTTGGGAGTTCCAATCAATTTAGAGCATGTAGGGAGTTGCAATGGTGAGTAGAGGAATTGGATCCTGTGGCAAACTTTGAAATTTTGTTATAACATGAGGAAAGTTTAGATTTTAGGGATGACTGGAGGATAGAGAGTAGCGGAGCTCCATACAAAAGAGAGGGTAGGAGGTAGGTGGTAGATAGGAGTTGTTTAGAAGACAGAGAAAGGTAGCGCCTGTGTCGATAAAGCATACCAAGTTTTTGATGAGTCTTTTTAATATTGGTTTGTAGGTGGATATCAAATTTTAGCTGGTCATCGATAAGAACGCCCAGAAGTTTTGTATGGGGAACTATTTCAATAGTTGTTTTGTTTAGGCTAAGTATACAGAAGGATGCTTTGTCAGCAGCAGTATGTCTAGAAGGGGTAAAGATCATTATTTTAGATTTGGAGGCATTTAGGGCTAGGTGATTGTCAAGCATCCAGGACTCAGTGGAGGAGAAGGCTTCTTGCATAAGGTTTATTAGTAAAGGAAGAGTTTTGGCTGAGCAGATGATAGTGGAGTCATCTGCGTATTGCACCAGTTTACCATTGGGGATCTTTTGGTGGAAATCATTGATGAAAATGTTAAATAGTAAAGGACCCAAAATAGAGCCTTGGGGTACACCTGTTGTGGTGTGAAGGAAAGAGGAAGTGAAGTAGTTCCATTTTACAGCTTGTTCCCTGGCTGAGAGATAGCTGGAGAACCATTTGATAGACGAAGAGGAGAGATTAAGATGGGAGAGTTTAGAAAGTAGAAGCACATGAGAGACAGTGTCGAAAGCTTTAGATAAGTCGAGGAGGAGCGTAGAAACTATGTTCCTAGAGTCACGAGCAGAGTTAATGATTTTGAGGAAGGAAAGAAGGGCAGTGGTGGTATTATGTCCTGGTATAAACCCGTGTTGGGTAGGAGTTAGGAGTTGGTTGTCCAATAGGTAGGGTAATAGTTGGAGGTGAATACATTTTTCGAGTATCTTAGAGATAGGGGATAGGATAGCAATAGGGCGAAAGTTGGAGATTGAAAGTTTGTACCTCCTTTATGGAGGGGGATGATGAAGGCTTTTTTCCAGAGGTATGGTACATAGGACTCCTGAATGGAGAGATTGATTAGGATGCTGATTGGAAGGACTATGCCATCAGCAGCTAGTTGGAGAAAGTTGGATGGAATGTCATCTGGGGCATTAGAGCAAGGTTTTAACTTTTGTAGGAGCTTTTTATAGTGTGGGCAGGAATGGATTTCAGAGTAAAAGGGGAGGACTTAGGGTTCATGGATGTTAATTTTTTGTTATCAGTTAAGTTGGGGGGGATGTTGTTAGGGAAAGAAGAGGTGAGTTTGCCTATGGAGTCAATGAAAAGAGAGTTAAATTGGGTAGCTATGTGGAGGTCTGGTGTGTCTGGGTCAGGGCAAGGGTTCTTTTTTTTGCCTGGGGATAATATTGATGAAATACTATTCCAAAATTTTCTGGGGTTGGTTATATGATTATTGTAAAGTTTAAGGTAGTAGGATTTGCGGTCAGTGGTTATTTGTTTTTTTTACTTGATTTCACAGTTGCTTGTATTTGGCAAGAGAGTTGGGAGTTTTGCATTTTTGGTAGTATTTCCAAATTTTATCTCAGTGATGCATAAGTAGTTAGGTGTCTTTAGTTAGCTAGGAGGCTGTTTTGATCTGAGTCTTTTGGTTCTACTGGGGGCGAAGTGGTTAAGTATATCAGTGAAAATTCTACTGAAATGTGAGACTGCGGCATCTAAAGGGAGGGACTTTAGAGGGTTCCAGTCTATCTGTTTTAAGGTATTAGAGAAAATTAGGGGGTTGAAGTTTTGCATGTTGTGGGTGGTAATGTGTCTGTGTTGAAAGAGGATGGTGGAGGGGGAATGGCATATGCAGGCAGAGAGATGGTCACTAAAGGAATCTGCGAGAGTACCACTATCATCAACTCGGTTTGGGTGGGAGACTAGTATCCAGTCAAGGATGCTACCTGTGGTGTAATCTTTATTTGGTCTAGTAGGGGTTTTGATTAGCTGTGTGAATTGATATAGGTTGATGCTTTGAAAAGGGGTAGATGATGAGTCAATGGAAGACAAGTTTATATTGACATCGCCTAGGATTATAGTCTCACTATTTATGTTGGAAGTGAACCAGGCAAGAATATCTTCCAGTATAGGGATATTGTTACCAGGAGGAATGTACAGGGAGGCAATGCATAAAGTTTTATTGTTATTTACTTTGAGAAGGATGAGGGTTAGCTCGGCGGTGTCAAATGAGGGTATGGAATTAGTATAAGGTGTTACTGTTAAGGAGGAGAAGAGTAAGGCTACTCCTCCACCTTTCTTTTGAGGTCTGTCACTTCTTATAAGTTTATAGTTAGAGGACTGATTTTGACTCAAATTTTAGCTTTGTCCCACTTAATCCCTCTTAAATCTGATGACCATTGGAGAAAATGTGGTGCATTACATTTAATAAATAATGACAATAATTGGAGCTCTAGACTTTTACTTCAGAAAATATAAATTAATTAACATTTGTTATGTCAGTGTCTAAAGTTAATACTACTAATATGTTAAAAGTCCCCCTGATTGACCCTGATTATTTTTGGATTTTCTCTGATTCTGTTGAGATTTGTCCCTAGTTGTTTGATAGCTGTGTCTTGTGGGTTTTTCCTTCAACATTGTAGTCCTCTGTCCTGAATAAAGTTTGGGTCCCTATAACATGACATGACCTAGACATCATAAATGACATTTTCCCCTTTACTTAATTACAGTGGCACTCCTCTGCTTACCTTGACATTTTAGATGGACTATGAAAGCTGCCAGTACTTCTTTAATTTCAATAATGTCTATTGATTTTTAAAACTATGAACAAATGCTGCCAATGAACTTAATTATGTAAAATTGACTATTTACATATTAAAGGCTGCTTTCATTATATATTGTAAGTTACACTTGTCTTTATTATTGAAAGCACACACACACACATACACACACACACACACACACACACACACACACACACACACACACACACATACACATCTAAATTAATTGAATATAGTTATTTGATTTATGCTTATTTTATATCAGAGTAATAAATTAATTGTGCTGACTGATGCTGACGAAATCAAACTTTTTCAGCCATTCATGCCCTGGAGTCATGTTCTGGCCTTTTCCTTTCATTATGTTCACTATTCTTCTTTGTAACTTGTATGTATCCTTACAGATGTCTCTGTGAGGCCAAGGTACAGAAACATCTAAAGTATGATGTATTTTTATATAAGAATATTAACACATTTGTAAAGCTATATATTTAATTGAAACCTACTCCAGGTTTATTTCCTATGGCAGGAAAATGTGCGTAACCTTGTGACCTGATCCAGGAGATGTAAAATAAGGGGATGAAAGAAAAAGAAGGTGTATGAAACCTGTAACTGAAATGTAAAGTGTAGTTTTCTACAGCTACAAGAACGACCTAATTACTTCTATATCATTTAGTCATAAATCAGTCTGAGTCAAGAAACCAAAGTGCCATTAACATGCAATTGAAAGACTGTTAAATTATAGCTGACCAGAGCTAGAAAAGAAGACTTTAGTATGCAAATTCATTATTTTATGAAGGTGGAAAAATGTTTGTGTTTGAAAGAGAATTGATGTGGTATGATATAACTACCCCTTGTTTATATGAGGCAGAAGTGATAAGTATATATATATGTACATATATATATATATATATATATATATATATATATATATATATATATATATAGTATGTATATATATAAAAAACCCTCCCACTTCTCATTCATACCACTCCCTCCCACCCCTCATCCGTACCACTAACAGTCTCTCTCTCTTTAAATCCCTTCCCCACTCTCACCTAACATCACTGTGGGAATGCTCTTGCTCTCATCCTACAGAATATTTCTATCTATAATCTCTTCCCACTGTCACCTAACATCACTGTGGGAATGCTCTTGCTCTCATCCTACATAATATCTCTATATATAATCTCTTCTGCACTCTCACCTAACATCACTGTGGGAATGCTCTTGCTCTCATCCTACATAATATCTCTATCTATAATCTCTTCCCCACTCTCACCTAACATCACTGTGGGAATGCTCTTGCTCTCATCCTACATAATATCTCTATCTATAATCTCTTCCCCACTCTCACCTAACATCACTGTGGGAATGCTCTTGCTCTCATCCTACATAATATCTCTATCTATAATCTCTTCTGCACTCTCACCTAACATCACTGTGGGAATGCTCTTGCTCTCATCCTACATAATATCTCTATCTATATCACTTCTCCACTCAAACCTAACATCACTGTGGGAATGCTCTTGCTCTCATCCTACATCATATCTCTATCTATAATCTCTTCTGCACTCTCACCTAACATCACTGTGGGAATGCTCTTGCTCTCATCCTACATAATATCTCTATATATAATCTCTTCTGTACTCTCCCCTAACATCACTGTGGGAATGCTCTTGCTCTCATCCTACATAATATCTCTATCTATAATCTCTTCTGCACTCTCACCTAACATCACTGTGGGAATGCTCTTGCTCTCATCCTACAGAATATTTCTATCTATATCACCTCCTACTTCAAACACTTCTGCTAACACCTTCTTAACTAGCTGTCACTTTTTATTCCTCCTTAATGCATTATATGGGGTCCTTTACACTACCTTTTACAGCTGGAACTAACTTGATTACTGTGATACTTATCTACCCTGACATTTCATTACCGTTAAACTGTGACACTTTATCTACTCTGACATGTAACACAGTATACTTTATCTGACATGTAACATGGTATGCTTTATCTATCCTGACATTTGATTATTGTTAAAACTGTGATACTTGACCTACTCTAACATTTTTTATTTTCTAAATTCTCTTTAACCGCTGTAGATTTACAGCTATGACTTTTTAATAGCTCTGTGTAACCTAAAATTTATTTTATTTTTATTTTTACTTTTCTTTAATTGTTGTTGTATTTGTAATACTGTTACTTTAACTAGTTGTAACTTGGAGCTTCCCCCCCCCCAGGACTCCATTGAAAATGGGCTCCCCAACACCCAATGGACCACCCTGGTAAACAAACTGCAAATAAAAAAAAAAAAATAAAAATAAAAAAAAAATAAAAAAAAATATATATATATATATATATATATATATATATCTCCTACATGGAATATGGCTGCCGAGCGATCCAGGAACATGCCGTTTTGACATGCACGAACGAGCCGACACTGTTCCGTGCAGGATGCTAATTACCTCATTTGGTGGTGAAAATGAAAACAGAGCCATGACAGTTCCAATAAAAGCATGTACCCTAATCTGTAGGCATGCCAATGGCCACATATATGGCCATTGGCATGTAAAACCTCTTACTTTTAATAAAAATAAAAGTTTATTTCATTGTGGCCGATCTCGGCCATTGAAGCATAGGGCAGTGCCATGCAAACGTGATCGTGGGGAAAATAAAAAAAAAAATAATAGTGAAAAATCAATTTTAAGGGAAACCTGCATTTTGCCATTATACTCTATGGCAAGCAGAATTAAAACAATGGTAGGGAACAGTGGTTACTAAGGGGGAAGGCTCTTGTGTAGTGCAGTAACTACGGACTAAGACAGTGGGGAATGTTAATGAGGGGACTTATACTAAATCACAAAATTCTTCTAAGTGTCACACTGCAACTAACTATGTAGGTGCTCTAACACCATGTAGGCAGGAGGAGCAACTAATATAAAAAGGGGGTTTGTCATGCTTGCTGTAAGCACATTGGAGCTCTGTTGCCCGTGTTTGCACTTAGCTAAGTGCAGCTAAGTGAGGGTGTGTGTCTGAGGCTGTATAGTCTTATTCCATGAACTGATTAGCATTTTTACATCCAGGGACGAGCCATTTCTTGCCGTTTTCACTAGCTAAATGGGTCTGCATGGCATGCCGAGGTTGAAACAGGAAGGATATAGGAAAATAAATAGCAGAATAAGGGAAATGCAGTACAAATCAACAATATGGGATTCTGCAACTCACAATGGGCCATGAAAAGCACACAGTAATACAGCTGGCAGGTGGCTGCATAGCTGAAAATAGGAGAAGATGTAAAAAAAATAAAGGGCAACAGCACAATAAAGGAGAAATTAAGTAGAAATCACTAATATGGGACTCTTGCAACTTACAATGTGGCCATGCAAAGCACACACTAATACAGCTGGCAGGTGGCTGCATAGCTGAAAATGAGAGGAGATGTAAGGAAAAAAAAATTAAAAACGGGCAACAGCAGAATAAAGGCAATCGTGCACAAAGTACCAGTAATGCCTCTAACACTCACAGTGGCAAAATCAAAGCCATGAGCAATATAGGTGGCAACTGGAATGTATCATAGTCAGCCAATCATACAGGCAGTATCTGCAGCACAACAGTATAAAGTATGGAAACACCTTATATTCTGTTTTTTCCCACAAACTGTGCACCATTGGTGTACACTTGCGGGGGAATTTTAACTGAAAAAATATTAGGGTCTGCCATTGCTTTGATCCATCAGTATGTGCTAGACGCTGATGGCGGAGAGAAGGATAATGCTGACAACTGCTACAGACCAAGGAGGAGGAGAAGAGTGTTCAGATCCAGGGTACCCTACCAGGGGCTACATGATTTGGAGATAGTAGAGCACTACAGGTTGGACAGAGACATACTTCAGCAAATCACTGAGCTGTGCTGGCCTCCACTCAGAGCTAGAACCAACAGAGGGGAGCCCATCGCAGTGGATACCAAGGCATGTGTACCCTTATGAATTCTAGCTACAGGTACTTTCCAAATCCCTACTGGGGACATGATGGGGGTCTCACAAATATCTGCCTCCAGGGTACTCCACCAGTTCCTGGATGTGATACTACCACATGCTGGTGAGCACATTTACTTCTCCAACACCCGTGAGGAGTGGACCAGCACTATACGTCTCTTCCACCGTGTAGCAGAATACCCAAAGGTACTGAGTGCCATAGACTGAATGCACATCAACATCAAAGCACCACCCAGTGAACAGGGTAGGGTTTACATAAACCACAAGGGCTTCCCCTCCATCAACTGCCAGTTTGTGTGCAATACCCAGGGCATTATCATGAAGGTGTGTGCTGGCAGCCTTGGAAGCTATCACGACTTCCACATCTGGCATTCGTCACAGCTGTACTAGGCATTTGCCAGTGGGGGCATCCAATATGGCCATCTGGTGGGGGATACTAGCTATCCACTGCAGTATATGTGTGGGACAACTAAGTGTGGGGTCATAGGTCACAGGCATGGATGTCAGGGTGGGGGTCCCATAACCACCCCTCACACCCACACAGCAAGTCAGCTGTAGAAAACCACAGAGAAATGTCTGGCAAAGGCATACAAATGATGGCAATGTTGAATTAACCCCCTAAGACTCATATAGTGATAGCACAGCAGGACCCACAGTTGCATTAAGGCTATGAAGGGTACGAAGTCTGAAACTCAAATGTATGCCAGTACAATCTGACCTGGGCTCTTTACTGGTATGCCTCCAGTCCCCAAGGCAGGGCACAATAGTATGGTAAATGGAACCAGAATGTAAAGCAAATATCAGCACAGTCTGGGCAAATGTGTACAATTGACAGGTGTGCCCCCCAAATACCCACACAAATGCAGTAACATATATGTTTGCATTGAAATAGGAGCATAGCACACATTGGCAGGGCTGTACCAATACACATGAAAGCATGTTGCCTGTCCACAATATGCAGGTGCCAATGAGCTATGTGTATGTGTGGTTAATACTGTCTGGATCTGGCCAGCATTTTCTCCTGGTAGTCGTCTTGTACTGCCCTAGATACAGTGCTGCCTTTGACAGGGCCATGTGCAAATAAATGCAGTGCCAACTGTTATCAATGTCAGTGAGACCCACTGCTCTGCCAGTGACATACCTGGAAGTCACAGTGCTATGTGGAGTACACTACACATATTAGTGACATCTTGAAGGATGTGTAGCAGAGGTGCCAAGGCTTTTGTGAATATAAGTGCTTTGTGGTACTGTTGACAGTGGTCATTTTCAGTAATCCTTTTATGTTTGCTTTTACAAATAATGGACCTGCTTGCACAGTTGAATGTACTCTGTACCCACACCCATAAGTCCCAACCTCTGACAGCAAGATGTCTGGACAAGGGCAGAAATAAAAGTGGAACAAAGGCACAATCATAGACGTGTGTTGTAAATATCACCCTTACATACTGAGAAAGTTGGTAGGGTGAGAAGTTTGCAGTAGTAGGAATTGTGTGAAGGCTATGCATTCAGAAACAGTAATGTCTGTATTATTTTGTAACATCACACTTCAATTACATGTAACTAACTTGCCATAAAAACACACGTTTATGTGGAAAGGATGAAACTTCTAGCCAAACACCTGGACAACTTGCCAAAAAATGTACATGTCAGAGGTATGCACACACAAGGATATGACATCTCCGGTTAGAAAGATACCACACAAGCAGGAGATCCACAGCCAGTATATCACCAGGTTGCTGGACTGTTTACACAGTTGTGTGTCATTATCCCACTGGCTGTAGCCACATCTCACAAATGGCCTTGTTGGGCAAGAATTTACATAGCTGACCTCATAATATTGGTCTATGCATCATACAACTAGTATTCCTCTGGTAAAGCATTGTGATGATCTGAGGATGTCTGGCACTAGGTAATGACGCAATACATTGCAGTCTCAGACTACAAATATCTCAGAAAATGTCTGCTAAGCAAAACAAGTACCCTGAAGAAAGTACCTGTGTACTCCTGAGAGGTATAGCTGTAGCGCACAAAACCATGGACTGGAGTACACCTATCTCTGAAATGGAGTCCCACCCTAACTATAGAAGGTCACACTGGGCATGCTTCTACACTTAAAGACTCACAGGACATGTTGGAACCCACATCAGAATATATGACTGTATTGTGTATATATGTCCATGCATACAGACAGCTATGTACACCTCAACTGTCCCCATACACACACATCAGACAGGATTACCCTCAGCTAACTGTAGGTGGCCCATATGTGCTATATCTACATCTGTTGTGTGAGATACATGCATATATATATATATATATATATATATATATATATATATATATATATATATATATATATATATATATAGATATATGGGCAACAGATAACATATGTCAACCATACACACATAGATGTAGGGAACTGAGGGATAGACAGTGACACAGTGAGAGACACAGGGGGACACAGAGTGAGTCACACACATGGATACCCTGAATGGCATACAATGGTGTCCTGCTGTAGACAGTGGCATACCAGTTGTAAACAGCTGCACGTGCCAGCATAAAAGGTAAGCCCCATTGTGTAACAGTACTGAGGTTGAGTTTATAATATCACATCACCTGCCTGAGTGTGTGTGTGTGTGTGTGTGTGTGTGTGTGTGTGTGTGTGTGTGTGTGTGTGTGTGTGTGTGTGTGTGTGTCTCCATAGGTCCAAGTATTATGAGACTCTTCCTACTCAGTACACTTCACATTGTCCTACTTCACAAAATCTGCTGCTTTCATTCACCTTAGAAGTAAAATTGGACACTGATCACCCCTATAAGCTCTGTAGCACATGTGATAACTGTGTAACACTGTAGTACAAATAACTAGATAGGTAGTGGTTCTAATCTCAATGTTTTTGTGTATGTGTGTGTGTGTGTGTGTGTGTGTGTGTGTGTGTGTGTGTGTGTGTGTGTGTATGTGTGTGAGACAATTGTGTATGTGAGAGTGAGGATGTATGTGTTTGTTTGTAGGTGAAACAGTTTTAGGCCATTCCCACCCACAACACTTCCCAGTGCCCCACTTTATCAGTACTGCTGATGGCATTCCCCTTATTGGCACCTTTGGCCAGTTGTCAGCCCAGTAAGCTCTGTAGCATGTGTGATAACTGCATAACCTTATAATACAAATCACTAGCTAGACAGGGGTTATAATCTCAGATCTAGCAAATGAGTGTGTGTGTGTGTGTATATTTGTAAGAAAAAGTATTTTGATAAGTCTCCCACCCACTGCCCTACTTTATCACTCCTGCTAATGTCATTTCCTTTATCAGCACCTTTGGCCAGTTGTCATCCCAGTAAGCTCTTTAGCATGTGTGATAACTGTGTAACACTATAGTACAAATCACTAGCTAGACAGGGGCTCTAATCTCTGTTTTGGCAAATGAGTGTGTCTGTATGTTTGTAAGAAGAAGTATTTTGATAAGCCCCCCACCCACTGCCCTACTTTATCAGTCCTGCTGATGTCATTCCCTTTATCAGCACCTTTGGCCAGTTGTCAGCCGAGTAAGTTCCATAGCACGTGATAACTGTGTAACACTATAGTACAAATAACTAGATAGCCAGGGGCTCTACTTTCAGATCTGGCAAATGTCTGTGTGTGGATGTCTAAGTGTGAATGTTTGCAGAGAGAAGTATTTTGATAAGTTCCCACCCACTGGCATACTTTCTCAGTCATGCTAATGTCATTCCCCTTATCAGCACCTTTGGCTAGGTGTTAGCCCAATAAGCTCTGTAGCACATGCAATAACTTTGTGACACTATAGTACAAATAACTAGCTAGGCAGGGGTTCTACTCTCAGATCTGGCAAATGTGTGTGTGGGTGTCTAAGTGTTTATGTCTGTCGGAAGAAGTATTTTGATAAGTTTCTCACCCTCTGGCATACTTTATTAGTCCTGCTGATATCATTCCCATTATCAGTACCTTTGGCCAGTTGTCAGTCCAATAAGCTATGTAGCATGTGTGATTGTGTAATACTATAATACAAATAACTAGCTAGGCAGGGGTTCTACTCTCAGATCTGGCAAATGTGTGTGTGTGTGTGTGTGTGTGTGTGTGTGTGTGTGTGTGTGTAAGTGTGTGTGTAAGTGTGTATATTTGTAGGAAAAAGTATTTTGATAAGTTACCCACCCACTGGCCTATTTTATCAGTCATGCTGATGTCACTCCCCTTATAGATTCATAGGTGTGTACTAGGCTAATGGCCCTGGAGCCGTTACAAGCCTAGCCGATAGAAGTGCCCTGCCATTGTGCCACCCGACATTAGTTCCCAGTGCCCGCATCAAGTAGAGCCACTGGAGTGATCCCTGTGGTGAACTTTCTATTACCAATCCACTCATCAAGATCTCTCTGAATCAGGGTCATCTAGGTGCTTTGCTTATCATGTATGGGAACTCTATTCCAAGACATGTGCAGTCTCTGGGTAAGGAACCTGTCCCTCCAGCATGTTGTGTTGATTGTGGTAATGATGTTGAGGTCCCTGCAGTGTGTGGTGCAGAGAGACTAGGATGTCTTTAGATGTAGCATTTGTAAAAGAGCTGGGTCAGATATGGCTTTGCAAGTCAAGCAGAGATCGCGTCTAAGCAGGTGATATGAGACAGAGAATATTTGGAGCCTTTTGATTCTGTCTGTGTAGGGCATGTGTTTAATGCCTAGGATCCTCATTGTGAGGTACTTCTGTGGCCTCTCCAGCTGTTGCAGGTGTCTATTGAGGTACATGCCAAATAGGCCATTATACTTGATGATTGGTCTAATGAGGGAAGAGTACACAGAGACGATGGCCTCTTTCTTCCTGGATGGAAAACCCTTGTTAATGTGATGTGCCACATAGAAGGATTTCCTGACCACAGTGGCAATGTGGTGGTTAAAGGAGAGGTTGCTGTCAACCTGTGTCCCCAGATCTCTTATAATGCCTACAGTGTTCAGTGGGCTCCCATCGATGTGGTACTTAGTAGGAACTGAGATTTTACCAAAGGAGCTGATGATGCATTTTGTGGTGTTAAACTTCAGGCCATGGTTTCCCACCAGTCAGTAGTCTGAGTGAGGTCTTTCTGTAGGATGTTTGCATCACTTTTGAAGTTAATGATGGCTCCCAGCTTGCATTTGTCTGTGAACTTGGTCAGCCAGAGTTCTTTTGTGTTGGCCTGGACTGAGAAGTAGATGCTGAACAGGAGATTACCCAGGATTGAGCCCTGTGGGACTCCACCCATCACTGGCTGGCAGTCTGACTTGGAGCTCACTACTTTCACACTGTGTATTCTATCTGTGAGCCAATTTACAACTCCCTTAGTGATATAGGGGTTGATGCCTAGTTTGTTGGGTTCATCCATAATTCCTGACTGAGGAATGGTATCAAGATCCTTGGCCAGATTGATGTAGGCTGTATGTAGTGCCTTACTGTCATACACAGACCGGGTGACTGACTCAAAGAAGTCAACCAGGTTGAGAAGGCAGGATCTCCCTTTCACAAAGCCAAACTGTGTGGGGTCTAGAGTTACGAGATTACCTATATGTTTGTTAATCAGGTCCCTGATGATGCACTCCATAGCTGTACATATTAGACTCATCAGACTACTGGACTGATAATTCCCAGCGTCTGTAGTTGCTACACCTTTATGAAGAGGAATGAATGTAGCAGTGCACCATTTGGGAGGGACAAAGCCTGAGGTGAGGCTGTGACTGAACAGGGTAGATAGATGTGATGCCAGGTATCTTTGTAGTTCATGTAGAACACAGCCAGGGATAATTTGGGGTCCCAAGGAAGCTGTATTCTTGCCCGTAGACAATGCAGGTATAACCTGGGTGACAGTAATCATGGATGCCTGGCATTCTTCTGGCATTCTGATTGTTTCTGTAGGGGGAGAGAGGTGTAAAGCTGGCACTGAATGTGTTGGCAAGAATGTTGGCAATATCTGTTGGCACAGTATAGGAGGTTGCATTGTGCAGTAACTCAGAGCACTTCTGGGTATTGGTGTGGAGGTTCTTGATATAACTATCAAAGGATTTGTGATTGTTGTCAGTGTCTGCTGCAATTCTGCTGTCATAGATGGCTTTAAATGATTTAGATGATTTCATGAAGGATCTCAAGTTGTTGTTGAGGCTAATAAGGGAGTTTTACTACTCTTGGGACTCCACCTTTTTTGGCAACAGTTTCTTCTTTCTGTTGTACAGGTTATTAATGGCAGAGGACCACCAGAATGGCCTCCAGTGTTTGGAAGAGAGTGTCATGGTTCTGTTGGGTATGGCTAGTTCCATGCATTGATGTAGATGTTTGTACAGTGCATGTGTGTAAGATTCAGCATTCATGCAGGTATTTTCCATTGGCATGGGTGCTGTGGAGTTAGTCACCTCTGTTCCTCTGAGTCCAAAGTCAGTTTTGGATAAGTTTTTTAAGGTGTTTACCTTTGCAAGGGGCGTGAGTGAGATGTTGATTTCCATGTTGATTATTCTATGTTGGATCTGACCAGGTAGCAATTGACTACTGTTGTCAAGCAACAGTCCCATATGTTAGTAATCAACACAGGTCAAGGATGTTGATTCCTCTACTGGGTGTCAGAATGATCTGGTCCATGGCATTGGAACTAATGAATTCCAGGAAGCATTGGGCCAGTGTATTGGTGCTTGAGTATCTTTCACAGTTCCTAGTATGAGAGTTTTGGGTTGGACCTTGATAGATTCCAGGTGTGGAGGAATGTGGATTGAGACTCTAGGGACATGGATGTGAACCTATAGCAGGCTGTGACCTGGATTGTGCTATTACCCAATGTCAGTTGTACCTGAAGTATCTCAGATGCATTATGCTGGGATACTACTCTGGATGTGTGCATATCCCATTATTAATATGGAGACACCACCGCCTTTGGAGCTGTGGTCCATGTTTTGGGGCTGACAGGTGTGGAATGAGTTATAGGTTGGTAGTGCAGGGGTGTTGTCTGCTGTTGTAAACCAGGTCTCTGTTACAGCACAAACATCAGTCTTCTCCATTTTGAGGAGTGCTTCAAGTAGCTGCATCTTGAGATGTAGATGTCTAGTGTTGCACAGTATGACCCACAGATTGCATATATGTATAGCTGTTATGGTGGTAGTTTTATTTGGAACACCACCAAAAAAACACTATAGGGTTGGCAAGACACTTAGTACCTGGAAATCTAGGGGTGACAGATGCAGATCATGTCTGGCAAGCTATCACAGTCTGTCAGTCATGTCGTCCCAAGCAGACAGATAATGGATCCCATGAGAGTGACACCAAGCACTTAAGCCAATTGTTGAAGTCAATCATTTGTTGTTTGTACTGTGGTATCATTCTGATTAACAGTAGTATTTTGCTCAGGGCTACTGTCATACCTGCCTGGTCCACATAATCTGAGAGCTCCACCATGTCTGTTTTCATATAGTCCATGGAGGTGCATCTCAGGTCATTCACACACACACATGGGCAATGACAGAGTGATACTTGTAGTTGTTTTGGAGTGACCTGACTGAGTGTGTTATGTGTTGCTTTTTGGCACCTGATAGCTGACTGTTACCTCCTTCATGTTCAGCCTAGTAAGTGGGACATCTGTGTGCGTCACTATTGAGTTACCTATGATTACTGTATCAGGCAAGGTGGTTAGTTTTTGTGGCTTAGGTTGAGGGGCACACCGTGTAGGTGAGATATGTATCTTGTGGTTTGGGCTGTGTTGTGGTGGTCAAGTGGGTGGATGTCTTGGCAGTCTCTGCTGTTTGGGTAAATGTCTATTGAGTGCCCCTGTGAAGGTGGGTGTTGGTTATTGTTTGTATGTCAGAGATGTGACAGTGGGTGTTCTGGAGGGGTATGTGTTCCATGTGGTGTGGTGCAGGTGTTGACCCTTCTCCTCTTGACCAGTTAATCCAGTCTTCACTGGAGAGGGCACATCTTCCAATTCAGTGATATAGGGGTATCTCTCACAAGTCTGAGTGATGGGAGTTTAGAGGAGAGGGTTGTCTATGTATATGAGGCAGTTGCAACAGTGCCTCAGAATGCCCGCGTGGACCAGGTTAATGGGCAAAAGCACAGAGAACTGCACTTTAATCATGCCAGGAGCGGTGGTCATAACTACTAAGTACTGGAGCTAATTCCATGAAGATCAACTACTGCTGATGGCTTTAAGGTGTGCTAGAACAATTGATAAAAAACCTGCTGAAGTGCAAAGCTATTAGGCTATTTGAAGTACAGGAGAGAAAGAACTAGCAAGATGTATGGGAAAACTGAAGACAGACTTTCTGGCACTTGTAACAGTTTACCTTAGCTGTGCAGTTATCAGCGCCTTTGGCCAGTTGTCAACCCAGTAAGCTCTGTAGTGATTGCGATAACTGCATAACACTATAGTACAAATAACTGGATAGGCAGGGGTTCTCATCTCAGTACTGGCAAGTGTGTGTGTGTGTGTGTGTGTGTGTGTGTGTGTGTGTGTGTGTGTGTGTGTGTGTGTGTGTGTGTGTGTGTGTCTGTGAATCATATACTGTGTGGGTTATACCATTCTGAGTTGTGTACTACCCTGTAAACTTCCCATCACCCTACTTTACTAGGCCTGCTGATGTCATTCACCTTAGAAGTACCTTGGGACTAGGTGAAATTATGTAATCTCTGTGGTGCATCTGATAACTGTGTAACACTATAGTAGAAATAACTAGATATGTAAGGGGTCTAATCTCAATACTGGCAAGTGTGTGTGTGTCCTTGGGTGAAGATCATATCCTGTTTGGCTGATACCATTTTGATTTGTGTACCAGCCACACCTGTTTAACACCTCCCAATGGCATTACTTTATTTTATTTATTTATTTTATTTTACATTTGTTGACTGGGCTAGTCTAGCTGGATATATGTCCATTTTCAGTAGAGGCCCGGGGAGAAAAGCTCCACACATTTCAAATAAAGTTCACATCTACAGAAGTACATATTTAAAATGCAAATACATTCACCATAAAGAAAACAGAAATTTTAAGAGGTCACAAAATTATAAAGTATATATAAAAAAACTACAACATATTTGACTAGACTTAGTACAATTACTAATGAAGTTACAATTAAATGTTGAGAAAGAATAATAGCTAAAAAAGTATAGTATAAATGTAGATACAAAAGGAAGATAAAATGAAAGTGAAATGAAGAAGCAGTTGAATAATACATCTAGTAGTAATATGTGTCACTTTTTTGAGAATACAGTAATAAGTAAGACTATGATGGAGAGGAAGAATAGTAGTTGTTAAGATGAAATTATTTCAGAGATGAGAAGATAAGGTTGAATCAAGTAATAAGAGTAAGTTGGTCAGTCAGGTTTAGTACAGGGGCACATCCAATGTGTTTTCAGGAAGAGCTTAAGTTTATTTTTAAACAGAGTAACAGAGGGAAGTGTGGAAAGTTTAGAGGGAAGTAGGTTCCAGGTTTTTCCAACAGTATTAGAGAAGAGAGAGTCTCCAGCTCTATTGTTTGATTTATTGATATATACAAGAAGTTTCTGTGAAGATCTTAGGGACTTCAGGTTATAATAGGGGTGAATAAGGCTAGATAGGATGGGTGTTTTGGCAGGTTGATAAAGTATTTTATGGGCGATGGCCAGTTGATTAAATTTCAGCTGCTGCTGTAATTCAAGCCACCCTAGATGCTTTAGATTAATACAGTGGTGTGTTCTGAATGGGTTACCTGTGGCAAACCTGGCTATGCTATTGTAGGATTTTTCGAGTTTCTTAAGGTTATTTTTTGACAGATTGGTAAATATGGGTGAGGCATAAAGAAGGGTAGAGATTAGATGGGTGTGGGCAATAAGTATTCTAGTTGCAGGAGTGAGGAAGGGTTTGACCCTATAAAGAGAGCCTATTTTTTTATTAGTAGTTTTCAAAATGTTGTTGATATAGGCATCAAAGTTAAGGTTGTTGTCTATGGTGATACCTAACAGTTTGGTAGTAAGATCTTGGGATATGAGTGTACCATTATTGGATGTTACAGTGACATCTATTGGGGTAGATTTACTGGTAGGTGTAAAAAAGGAGAAGTTTCATTTTTTAAGGGTTTAATAGAAGACAGCGTTTTGTAAACCATAGTTCTACAGAGTTAAATATGTCTTGAGAAAGGGAGTGAAGTTCTGAAACAGATGTGTCTGAGCATATAAGTGTGGAGTCATCAGCGTATTGTATACATGTAGCTTGGGGAACTACTTGGTGAAGGTCATTGATGAATATAGAAAACAGGAGAGGGCCCAGTATGGACCCTTGAGGGACACCAATATTAACAGGTAGATGGGTAGAAAGAACGGTGTTCCAGAGCACAGCTTGATGTCTGTTATTTAAGTAGGAATGGAACCATTTTATAGCTAGTGGGTCAAGAGACAGAGATTTGAGAATCTTTATGAGTATAGTGTGATTTACCATGTCGAAAGCCTTGGACAGGTCAATGAAAAGTGCAGAGGAAAGCATGTTAAGGTTACAGTTTTTGTTGATGGCATCAATAAAGGAAAGGAGGGCAGTAGTTGTGCTATGGGAAGGTCTGAACCCATGTTGGGAGTTGGAAAGCAGGTTATTATGGAGAAGGTGGTCTAGCAATTGCCTGTGGATACATCTTTCCATGATCTTAGATAAAGGAGAAAGTAGAGCTATGGGACGATAGTTGGAGAGTTCAGTGAAGTCTCCACTCTTATGAAGGGGAATAATATGAGAGACTTTCCAAAGTTTAGGGATATATCCTTCAGTGATGGCTCTATTGATGAGAATGGAGATGGGGTAAGCAATAGATTTGGCTGCTAACTGTAGGTATTTTGCGGGTAGTTGGTCAGCAGAAGGAGTGCATGGTTTCAGTTTTTGGATAAGGGTGAGAATAAATGCTGTTGGGACAGGTTGGAAGAGAAATGGAGGTGGTGGGTTAGAGTCAGAATTAGATATAGTTACGTTTTGAGGAGAGAGCTGACTGGCAAGAGTTTGAATTGCTTTGGTGAAAAAGGTATTAAAGGCATTAGCAGTTTGTTTAGGATTGTCCTCGTCAGTGCCTTGAGGGTTAAGTGTGATAGATTGACCAGGATGTAATAATTGATTAATACTTGACCAGAACTTTTGTGGTTTATTATGGTGGGTCTGCTGAGATTGTAGGTAATAAATTTTTATCGGACAGTATAGCTTTTTTGTTTAATTTCTCAGTTATTTGTAGTTTTGGAGGTCAACAGAGTTTTTAGTTAAGCGTGATTTATTCCAGTATTTATTTCTGAGATGGATTTTTTGCTTGGTTTCCTTAGTAAGCCATGGAGCAGATTTAGTTCTTATCCTGATAGAGCGGGTAGGAGCATGGCGGTTGAGTATGTCTAGGAAATTAGCATTAAAGTAATCAACAGCTTCATCTAGAGAAAGGTGTTTTAAGGGGGACCAATTACATGCTGTAAGTTCACTTAGGAATAGATCCAAGTTGAAGTTTTTCTTGGTTCTAATTGCCCTAAATATGGGTTGAATGGGTGGATTGGTTTTGAGCCTGATAATGTAGGTTAGTGAGTGGTCGCTTATGTCGTCAGAGAGGGTTCCAGAGTCATAAGTCAGGGGTTGATTATTAATGAGTATCCATTCTAAGGTGCTTTCTTTCTTATTAGTATTGTTTATTCTAGTAGGGGAGGTAATAGTTTGGGTAAACCCATAGAGATTAATATGGCTAGTGGGGTAGTTGTTATTGCAACATTTCCAATCAATGTTAAAATAATCTAGGATTATGGTTTCTTGGGGAAGGTTTTGAGATAACCAACAAAGGATGTTTTCGATAGTAGTAATGTTATTACCTGGAGGAACATAGATGCAGATAATATAGATAGATTTGACTGGGTTTAGCTGAAGCTTGGTAATAAGTATCTCAGCATTAGAGTCTTGAGGAGGTTTTTGGTTAAAGCTGGCTATTTGAAAATCAGATTTGAATAGAACAGCTACTCCACCACCTTTCTTGGCTACATGGTCAAGACGTAAGATGTTGTAACCAGGTGGTATAATTTCATTGTCTTTAGTTACCAGTTTTAACCAAGTTTCTGTTAGACAAATAATATCAAAAGAGTAGAGTTCCAAGAGAGCATGGAGTTGTGTTATTTTATTATTAATGCTACGTGTGTTGAGGTGAGCTATTAAGAGTGAGTTGGGAGGTTTTTTAAGTAGGTGAATGGCAGAGGGGCTTGGGTTGACAAGTTGAGTGGTGGTGGAGGTGTTTGGACTGGGATGTGGGTGAATATCTCCATCCTTTAGGGAGAGGAGTAGTGTTAGATATCTAGTATTAGTATATTTACTGAGAAGAGATGGATATCTTCTGGTATTAGGGAAGTTATATTTAATGTGTGCTGTCCTATGGTATTTAGGTAGTAGATAGCTGGGTGTGGATGTAATGTTGAAATGGTCAGTGTGAGAGGCTAGTGAAGAAGAGTTAGATTGTTTAGTAGGGTATAGAAAGTTTGCATATACTGGGTGTTCATAGGAGGTTAGCAGGTATGCTAGAGTTAAAGGAGGTAGAAGTGTGAGTATGAGTAACTTCTGTAAGTGGACTATGGTGGAGGGTTTATTCATCGACATGGTAGATATAAATTATTACTGTAGGTACAGAGTTAAAGTTGGTGTGGTCAGGAAAGGTAAAAGGGAGAGGTGGGAGAGATAGGAAGTGGTGGAAAAAAAGGCAGGAAAATAGAGAAGATCATTTAATGGAAATGTGATTGTGATAGGTGGAATGGAGAAGGGGTGTGGTTTGATAGGTATAAGGGTAGGACCTTTGGGAGTGGGTGGAAATTGGGGGTAGGGTAGGGGAGTGGAGTGAGCCCGCAGGGCGAACGGAGCGGGTTAGAGCAAGTAAAAAATGAGATCCCAGAGACAATCAAAAAGCTACAGATTGTAGAGGAGCTCTAGGTAATTCCAGGTGAGTGGGGAGTACTATTACAATAGTTAGTTAACAGGAGATAGTTGAGATGGTAAAGGGAATATAGCTAACAGAGGGAGTAGTAATAGAAAAAGGAGAAAAAAGAAGAGAAAATAATAAGTAATGAGGGATATAATACTAGAGAAGAGAATAAGGGATATTAAGAAGCTAAGTTTAGGGTGCCACCTAGTGGACAACAGCTTGATTACAGCAAGTTGGCAAAGTAGAAATAAAGAAGAAAAAGTAAGTCAATTAATAGAACCAAGGAGAGAAGGGTTAATAGTTAGGGTGAGAGCTGGAAGTGGCTGCTGGGAACCTGGCTCAGGAGGGAGACATAAAACATACACTACTTGTTTTTATGTCATAAAGAACAATTCTGTACACAGTTTTGTCAGGGGGTCAAACATACTTTCTTTACTTCTTTGTAGGGAGGGACTTAGAGCACAGGACAAAGGTTTCTTAGGGATGCAGATGAGATGGTGGGACTTATTTGATGGGAGTCCTTATTGACCAGGGGGTAGGTTCTCAAATTCATAATTCAGGGAGGAGGTTGAGAGCTGTAATGTACAAGTGTATTGTCTAAACAAGGCCCATTAATTCTTTGAACAGCCATCTCCCCAAGTTAACTCCTTCTCCTTATATAGTATGGTAATGGCATCTGCCTCACATGCAGCATGTTAAACCATTGTGCAGGCCATACCAGTCCTCTGTACAGATGTCTATGGAATATCCAGATGTTTGCAACCTATATGTGGTCTGTGTCCCTTAACAATGCCCATGCTTGTGATATTGTTATCAAATCTGCCACAGTGAGTGTAGTGATACACATGCCCACATCAGGCATCATACCTGACTGAAACATCATGCAGATACAATGTCTGCTACATTATCACTTGTCCAGGCTTGTAGGAGCAATACATGACTCCACATCATATTTCTGGTGGGCTATCTCACCATCCATGAAGGCATACAGAACATTATGTGTTGTAAGTGGTAGTGTGTTATGTCCCATGCATATAATCTATGTAGGGCATGTAATGTGTATGTAGCAGTACAGTACATCAAGGTGGAAATTTAGGTTTACTAATCTGTCTATTCCCAACTGTGTTTATGTTACTGTATGCACATCCTCTGTGTCAGTCCTTACTGTATGTATGCAAAGGATATACCATTTTGTTTCCCTGTTCCACTAGGTGAACTTAGGAATACATACCACAAACCTGTCATACACAGTATCATGCATGCCCTCATCAACTGCATCAGGGTTGAAAGTATGGGAAAGAAATGGCAGGGCCAACAGGTCTTGACAGGTGAATCTGTTGGAGTTAATGTAATGGCTACGCTTGTGAGGGACTTGCTGACAGTACAGCAGTAACCTGTTCTGTATGTATGAGCCTGTGGTACTACACAACACTAAGCTGACATGTCTGAAGGCTACCTGTCTGTGACAAGGGGTATGTATGCAAGGTCACAGTGTCTGACAACAGTGTCCGTCACACACTGTTGCATGCATACACTCCTGGTACATGTACATATAAAGCTGTACCTTGGCTATGACACCGTTGGTGTATTCCCACTCTGCCATACTCCCTCTTTGGAATGTCTGTAGGGCCACAGCCTGCAAACACGCAGACACATGGAACACAAAACCCGGAAAACCCCAAAAAAATCAAACAGCAGACCTTTCAAAATTCATCAATTGGGACCTAACCGGGAATAAATTGCATTCCCCTGGTAATTAAGGTTACATACACTTTTTTTAATTTGTTACCCATTTTTAACCCCAAATTTTGCACAATGTGTCTTTCCTATTGTAAACTGACTGTACTGTATGATATATTGTACAAAACATCTTAACATCTCACAGCTAAGATGGCCTAGTGGTAAATTTCTGTGACTATGGGTTATAGCATCACGGGCCCAAGATTAAGCAGGGCTGATTATTTTATTGATGGTCAGAAGAAGGGCTGCTGAATACAGAGTGATTAAGGCACTTTTAAGCAGTTGTAAGTGGGTTTGCATGGGTTTGTGTGGTGCTAAGTGGTGCTAAAACATGGTTAAACCAATAGGCCCTTAAACTGTCTAGGCTTCACTTACCGCCGCTTACCAGTGCGCAGATATTCTTAGCAGAGCTAACTACTGGTTATCATTCACATTTAACTGAAATCAAGCAGCGAGTGGCAAAGTAAAAACTAATAAAAACAAAAACCACAGCCACCGAGCCCAAATAAATCCAATTCCATGAGAAGAGCCAGGAATTAGCTTAACATAAGAGGTTTATTAACACAACACCACGTTTTCGTCTTCAACTTTTTCAACATAACAAACACAATTAAAACAGTTCTGCTTTATATTCTCCCTACACATTGCAAATTCTAAGCAACCAATCAATATCAGCAGTCTGGTTAATTGCTTAATGAATCTTGTTTTAAAAGTACAATATTGTAAAGGTTGAACATAATCATGAACAGTTCCTGGTTATATAAATCTGTATATCATGACAATCTTATAAAATATCAAAAATGTATGAATTTTTAATTAAATATATGGTTAAAAAATCTTTTAAAATTGTGATTAAAAATATATACATTATCTATAATTTATTAATTAATCAAGCGCCATCTTGTGGCTTTCATGGGTAATTAAACTTGAAAAAGTTTTTATTGTCTCATTTTATACTGTGTAACAAGCTGGGAATAGATCATATTGCTTTGCAATTCTTACTTAAATAAAGTATGACCTTAAAGTGTTGAATAAAATAATGTTTAAAGCTTAGCAGCTCTAAGTTTTAAAACAGGGGCTAGGGAAACCATGTCATTAAGCCCTTTGTTTCTACTTGCATCTAAAACTACTTGCCAAAACAATTCACGATATTCGATAAAGGTCTCCCACATACCACTCCTAGGGTTTGTGGGTACTACCTCTAAGACAAAAAATTGGAATCCTGTAGTTCCACATTTTAAAGCGTGCTTACACAATGCATTTTTTTCATTGTGTACTCTGATGTCGTAAACATGCTCATAGATTCTCTGCTTGAGTTTTCTTTCGCTTTTCCCTATATAGAATGCCTCACAATTTTTATAGGTGGCAATGTAAATTATTCCTTTAGTGTCACAATTCACATAGGTGTTTAGATAGAGCTTTGTGTCCCTAGCTTTCAAATAAAAACTGTCCCCACAGGTTAAATATGTGCAATAACTTTAAGGCCCATTGTATCAACCGAAGGTTCTATGACTGCCCCCTTAGCCAAATTTGTAGATCAAAAGGTCAAAATTGTCTTAGAAGGCATGAAACACATTCCTAAGGACTCCTGGGACTTTTTGAGGAAACTGCAACCTTCAATTTATTCCAATGGCTTGTCTTTTGGCACAATGGATGTCATAGACCTATTTGGATGCATTCCACATGATGAAGGTTTAAATTGGTTCGAAGAAATGTTAGTGGATATCACAAGTTTAAACAGAATGAATTCAGGAATATACTCACCCTGATGGAATTGGTACTTAAAAACAACTTATTATTTTTTCAGGGTGAGTATTTCAAACAGGAAAAAGGGGTAGCTATGGGTGCCCCAAGCTACGCCAACATTATTATGGCCTACTGGGAACAAAAATTTCTTCTACACTCCTCATTTAGTCAACAATGGGCCTTATACACTAGATTTCTGGACGACCTGTGTTTTCTCTGGTCAGGAGATCACGACAGTTTTTGCCAGTTTTTCAACTATGTCAATACCTCTACAAGCTTTTTGAAATTTTCACAGCATTTTGATCAGGACAATTTGAGATACCTAGATGTCTGTATAGGCAAGCAGGAATGTGGTTTTACATCGAGGGTGTATAGAAAGGAAACATTTTGTAACTCTTATTTGCACTACACCAGCTGTCATCCTTCACATCAAAAGAAAGGTATAGTGAAGGGGCAGCTTGTACGTCTCAGTAGGATGACCTCTGAAGACCACATTTTTTTGGAAGAAGTTAACTATCTCAGAGGTTTGTTTAAAAATAGAGGCTACCCGGTGGAATTATTTAACCACATTTTTGATGAAGTTAACCTTAAAAGGGAAAATGCCTTTGCACCCATATTGGGCAAAGCTGTTACACTGCCATTAGAAACAATAGAAAATCAGACTAGTCGCAACTATGGGGCTGGCCTAATTACTACCTTTGATGGACATTCAGCAAGTATCAAAAAATTATTTATGAGGGAATGGGAAAACTTTTCCACAATATCTGACCTTGAACATATTTTTGACAAAGAATTAACGTTTACTTATAGAAAAGGTAAAACCATTAAGAATATGTTGGAACATGGTTCCAAAGATAGGACCACTAAACCTAAGAAAGGGGTATTTAAATGTGGTAGATGCAGTTATTGCACATATTTAACCTGTGGGGACAGTTTTTATTTGAAAGCTAGGGACACAAAGCTCTATCTAAACACCTATGTGAATTGTGACACTAAAGGAATAATTTACATTGCCACCTGTAAAAAATGTGAGGCATTCTATATAGGGAAAAGCGAAAGAAAACTCAAGCAGAGAATCTATGAGCATGTTTACAACATCAGAGTACACAATGAAAAAAATGCATTGTGTAAGCACGCTTTAAAATGTGGAACTACAGGATTCCAATTTTTTGTCTTAGAGGTAGTACCCACAAACCCTAGAGGTGGTATGTGGGAGACCCTTATCGAATATCGTGAATTGTTTTGGCAAGTAGTTTTAGATGCAAGTAGAAACAAAGGGCTTAATGACATGGTTTCCCTAGCCCCTGTTTTAAAACTTAGAGCTGCTAAGCTTTAAACATTATTTTATTCAACACTTTAAGGTCATAATTTATTTAAGTAAGAATTGCAAAGCAATATGATCTATTCCCAGCTTGTCACACAGTATAAAATGAGACAATAAAAACTTTTTCAAGTTTAATTACCCATGAAAGCCACAAGATGGCGCTTGATTAATTAATAAATTATAGATAATGTATATATTTTTAATCACAATTTTAAAAGATTTTTTAACCATATATCTAATTAAAAATTCATACATTTTTGATATTTTATAAGATTGTCATGATATACAGATTTATATAACCAGGAACTGTTCATGATTATGTTCAACCTTTACAATATTGTACTTTTAAAACAAGATTCATTAAGCAATTAACCAGACTGCTGATATTGATTGGTTGCTTAGAATTTGCAATGTGTAGGGAGAATATAAAGCAGAACTGTTTTAATTGTGTTTGTTATGTTGAAAAAGTTGAAGACGAAAACGTGGTGTTGTTTGCGTTAATAAACCTCTTATGTTAAGCTAATTCCTGGCTCTTCTCATGGAATTGGATTTATTTGGGCTCGGTGGCTGTGGTTTTTGTTTTTATTATCATTCACATTTAAACAATGTGTAAACCTACTAAGCGTAGCTCAGCCCTGGTAACCATTGCTCACATTCTAGTCTCATAAAATAGCAGAGTAATGACATCATGTAATAAGTTTATTTAATTTCCTGTATATAACATGCTTTTATGTGCTCTCATTACAGTAGCAGGGGGTGTGACTATACTGTACAGGACACTTGGGTATACATGGGTAATATCACATGTTTTTTGTTTTTATTATTTTTGTATACATGGGTAGTATCACATGTTATATGCACACACACTTGCATGTTACACCAGCTGCAGTACACTGGAGGACGAATATGATTCGACACATATGGTATTATGAAATTGGTACTTTTGACACTGCTTTTCCATGTAAGATTAGATTTCCTATTGTAGTATTTCAAAGATGCACCTCTAAATGCAGAGCTGGGACTCTGAGTATTACACTATCTTGTTATTGGTGTTTCAACTATATGTTTTTACGTATCCCCTGTTGGATATTAATATGATATTATTATGTTAACTGTAGAGTACTATGTCTTTTGGCCATATCTTTGAGGACTGCTGTCATGTTGTAATGGCATACATTTTAGTTTCAGGCTTCTCTCCTTAAGGACATTCATCCTAATGCATAACATGTTTGCTGTCCACTTTCTGTCTGTCCTCTGTGCAGATGTGCAGATGTCAGGTATTGCTAAGGACATACAACTATGTACGTGCCCACATAGTTTTGTGCTGTGGACCTGGACACTGCTGCTAGCTCCAACAAATAGGACATCCTTCATGTGGGCCTTGGCCCTTTTACTTGCCTGTGTGAGGGACATTACAGAGGTGGTGTGTTATAGATTCACAGACAGTAGGTGGGAATACTTCACAGGACAGGACATTTGGAGACAGCACAACAATGTGGGGGACATATCTCCAGAATTGTGAACAGATTCTATGTCATCATCAGTGCTGTTATACACATGGTGGGTTGATAGGTTGACAGGGTTTGTGTGGACATGCATTTATTGAGTGACTTCACATCTGGCAGTGATATGTCTCTGACATACCACTCCACTGGCATGCTGTCCACAGACTGGCCACGTTTGCCTGTTATGTTTTGTCTGATCCCCAGACAGTTGTTGTCCTTGGAAAATCAGTCAGGCACTCTGGGGGAATGCAGTCAGTAAATACTAATATCCATTGGTATTACTGACTTCATATTCCTCATGAAGGATATGTTACAACATACCAGTAACATCAGCAACTGTTTAAATGTCTGACAGCAGTATGTCCAGTCTATGCCTGTGTTTGTGCCTCTGTCCCCAAATGATGTTAGACTTTGTCCAAATGTCATGCACTATGAGGTTCAGATGCATTTAGTATCATTATTTCTTGCCTTTATTCCTCCTACCATCCCAGTGATGTAGTAGACCCACAGACATGTTACAGGGAAGATGCCATAGATATCATTCCTGAGCCTGTACATCCTGATGTGAACTGTACATTTGAGAGGTCTGTGTATGTATGACCATTGTTGACAGACTGTCAGGATTATGTGCACATGTCATGTGTACATGTTATTTGGGCTTTGTATGGAGGTGGCTAGCTGTAAGTGTTATGGCTCTTTTTTATCTGACTGTGCATGCTACTCCAGTGTCTGCTGGTCTATTGACTGTATGCCTTTGTAGGGGCAGACTGTGACATATCCTGTACCATGGTCAAGATTCATATTACACTGAGAATTGGGCCACTATATGTAGGGGTAGTGTGTGACTGGAAAACTATTATGTATTTCTACACGCATTCTGTATACTTTACTGTACACCTGACCTACTGGTATGTGACTGTAGTGAAATTGATTGTGGGTATGCACTTTCACACTGGTGTCGGATTTTTGGTGCTGTCACATCCCAATAGTGCCTGACATCCCAAAGGGGGATGACAACACATTCTTTGACATTGAGCTTAAGGCCATGACTCTGAAACTAGTCATTGGTCTCAGTGAGTCCTTTCTGTAGGATGTCAACATCACTTGCGTAGTTAATAGCTCCCAACTTGCAATCAACTGCAAACATTGTCAGCCAAAGTCCCTTCATGTTGGCATGGACTTCAGATAAGTTGATACTAAACAGGAGAGGGTCCAGGACCAGTCCCCGCGGAGCTCCACTCGTGACTGTTTGGCAGTCTGACTTGGGGTCAGCTACTTTCACACTGTGGGTTCCATCTGTGAGACAGTTTGCAGCCCACCAACTGTTATAGGGGTTGATGCGCAGTTTAGTGAGTTTATCCATGATTCCTGAGTGGGGAATGTTATCAAAGGACTTGACCAGATTGAAGCAGGCTATATGAACCACCTTGCCTTCATTCACAGCTCTGGTGACTGACTCAAAGAAGTCGACCACGTTGATTGAACAGGCATGATCTACCCTTCACAAAAGCAAACTGTGTGGAATCCTGAGTCTGGAGATTCCCATATCCCTGTTTCTTAGGTCCATGACAATGCGTTCCATAGCTTTGCATGACAGCCTTGTCAGGCTAATGAGGCAATACTTCCCAGGGTCTGCAGCCACTCTTCCTTTGTGGAGAAGGATAACTGTAGCAGTGCACCAGTCAGTAGGGACAAAACCTGAGTTGAAGCTGTGATTGGGCAGGGCACACCGGTGAGGTGCCAGTTCACTCTCTAGTTCATGCAGAAGACAGCCAGGGATATTGCCAAGTCCAATAGAATCTGTATTCTTGGCCTTGGACAGTGGTGTTTTAACCCAAGCAGCAGTACTACTGGGTGCCTGGCAGTGTACTGGTATTGTGATTGGTCCTTGAGGGGTGGGGAGAGGGGTAAAGTTGCCATGGAATCTTTGTGCCAGTATATTGGAAATATCTGTTGGCTCAGTATAGGAGGTCCCAGTGTGCAGCAGCCCAGAGCACACATTGGTATTGCTGTGGAAATTCTTTACATAACTATAGGAGGCCTTGTCGTTGTCTTTACTGTGTGCTAAAATTCTGTTTTCACAGCTAACTTTAGAGTATTTGATGAGGAATCTCATCTTTCTCTTGATGCTGATAAGGGGGGTTTACCATAGGTTCATAGGTTCATAGGTAGGTACTAGGCTATTGGCCCTAGGGCCTATATAAGCCTAGCCAAAGGTACCCTGGCTTTCGCCACCCAAGAAAATTATTTTCCTGTGCCACTGTCGAACAGAGCCACAGAAGTGATCCCCAGGGTGAATTTCCTATCTCCCATCCAATCATCAAGATTTTTCTTGAACAGTGCTAATGAGGAGCTTTGTTTGATATAGATACGTAGTTTGTTCCAGAGTATGGGAAGTCTCTGGGACAGGAATCTATCCCTCCAGCATGTTCTGTTTATTGTGGTGATGAGGTTTAGGTCCCTAGAGCGTGTAGCTCATAAGGATTGGGATTTCTTTAAGTGGGGCATGTCTAAAAGCTCTGGGTTTGACATAGCTTTGTGTGTTAGCCAGAGATCACCTCTGAGTAGGCGATATGCAATGAAGTAAAGCTGCAGTTTTTTGAGACGGTCTGCATATGGCATCTCTTTGAGGCCGGTAATCCTCTTTGTGAGGTATTTCTGTGGCCTTTCCAGTTGGTGTAGATGTCTTGTGAGGTACATACCAAAAGGGGCACTGCACTCTATAATGAGTGATAATGACCTCTTTTTTCCTGGATGAGAAACCTTTTGTGATGAGGTGTGCCACATAGAAGGATTTCCTGACTACTGTGGCGATATGGTTATCAAAGGAGAGACTACTGTCCACCTGTGTCCCAAGGTCTTTTATCACACTTTCGGTGTTAAGTAGACTACCACCTATGTGGTAGTTCATGGGTACTGAGTTTTTACCAAAAGGAATGACTATGCACTTTTTGGCATTGAGCTTGAGGCCATGGCTTTGACACCAGGCATCTGTCTCAACAAGGTCTTTTTGTAGGATGTCCACATCTTTTGGAGTTTTGATTATGGCTCCTAGTTTGCAGTCATCTGCGAACTTCATTAGCCAAAGACCTTCTGTGTTGGCCTGTACTTCAGAGAAGTAGATACCAAACAGGAGAGGACCCAGGACTGAACCCTGTGGTACTCCACTTGTCACTGGTCTTAAGCTGGATTTGGAGTCTGCTACTTTCACAGTGTGGGTTCTGTCAGTGAGCCAGTTGGCAACCCATCTTGTGACATAGGGATTTATACCTAGTTTAGTGAGTTTATCTATAATTCCAGAGTGGGGGATGGTGTCAAAAGCCTTTGCGAGATCTAGATAGGCTGTGTGAACCACCTTACCCTCATCTACAGCTTTGGTTACTGCTTCAAAGAAGTCTATCAAGTTTAGGAGACATGATCTGCCTTTTACAAACCCGAACTGGGTGGGGTCCTGAGTTTGGAGATTACCAATGTCATTGTTTATAAGTTCCATGATGATATGCTCCATAGCCTTACAGACCAGGCTCGTTAGGCTAATGGGGCGGTAGTTTCCGGGGTCTGTGGTGGCTCCCCCTTTGTGGAGTGGGATAACTGTCGCTGTGCACCATTCAGTGGGCACATAGCCTGAGGTGAGGCTATGATTGAACATGGTACTTAGGTGGGGTGCCAGTTCGTTCTGTAGTTCATGTAGAACACAGCCTGGGATGTCGTCAGGTCCCATGGATGCTGTGTTCTTGGCTTTGGAGAGTGTGTTTTTTATCTGTGCAGGCGTGATTACAGGAACTTTGCATTCATCTGGTATAGAGATGGGCCCTTTAGGGAATGACAGAGGGGTAAAGTTAGCACTGAACCTATCTGCCAGGATGTTGGCAATATCCGTTGATTCTGTATATTTAGTGCCATTGTGCTGTAACTCAGAGCAGATCTGAGTGTTGTCATTGAGATTCTTGACATAGCTATAGAATGCTTTGTGGTTGTCTTTAGAGTCAGTGGCGATTTTGTTTTCATAACTAGTTTTGGAGGATTTTATGAGGGATCTCAGCTTCTTACTGAAGCTGACTAGGGAGTTTCTCCGATAATGGTATTTTACTCTTTTTTGCAACAGTTTCTTTCTTCTGTTGTAGAGTTTGTTTATGGCAGGGGACCACCAGATTGGCTTCCTTTTTTTGGAGGATAGCATCTTGGTTCTGTTAGGGATTGCACGATCCATGCACTCATGTAAGTGCTTATAAAGTGCATTTGTGTAGGATTCAGCAGTCATACCTCTATTGTCCATCAGCATGAGTGTTGTGATGTTTTCCACTTCTGTCTTAAGAAGCGTGAAGTTGGCTTTGGAGAAATTTTTTACTGTGGTTTCCCTAATGGGGGGGTGGGGGTGGGATGTGGATGTCTAGGGTGATTAGCTTATGGTCGGATCTGACCAACGAGGAATTGACCTCTTGTATGGAGCACCGGTTGCCCATGTTGGTAATAACCAGGTCTAGGATATTGCTGCCCCTGGTGGGGGTGTGGATAAGTTGATCCATGGCATTGGAATTTATGAATTCCAGAAAACGTTGAGCACAACAGTTGGTACATGAGTAGTTTTCCCAGTTAATGGTAGGGTAGTTGAAATCACCCATTATTAGGGTGTTAGGTTGTACCCTAATATTTTCCAGTCTATTAAGGAATGAGGAGTGGGAATCCTGGGGCATGGTGGGGGATCTGTAGCAAGCTACAATTTGGATTGCGGTCTTGCACAGAGTTAGTTGCACTTGGATAATCTCGGATGCATTATGCTGA
The DNA here is from genome assembly GCF_019279795.1 of Protopterus annectens. Lineage (NCBI taxonomy): Eukaryota > Metazoa > Chordata > Ceratodontiformes > Protopteridae > Protopterus > Protopterus annectens. Next base: position 46,567,722 of record NC_056750.1, read on the forward strand.
GCAACTAGCCTGGAGGTGTGGATATCCTTAATGAATATGGACACGTCTCCGCCTTTAGTGTTTTGGTCCAGGTTAGGTGGCCAAAAGGTCTGGTATGAATTATAGCCTGGTAATGCAGGGGTACTCTCTGGAGCCTTGAACCAGGTCTCTGTCACTGCACAGATGTCGATGTTCTCCATTTTAAGGAGTGCCTCGAGAGAGTGCATTTTGAGGTTTAGACGTCTAGCATTGAGTAGCAATACCCTCAGATTCTTCTTGCCTGTACCTGTTAGGGTGGTGAATTTGTCATTTGAACCTTGCCTAAAAAAGGCACTATAGGGGTGGCTAGAGCCTTAGCCAGTATCCAGAATCCCAGGGGAGACAGGTGCAGGCCATCTCTGGCAAAGCATCGTGGCTTGTCGATCATGTCATCCCAGGCAGACAGATACTGGATTCCCTTAGAATGATACCAGAAGCTTAGCCAATTGTTGAAGTGAATCATTTTGTCATTGTACTGTGGTATCATTCTGGGTGATGGCAGGATGCTACTCAGGGCTAGGGTCATACCTGCCTGGGCTACAAGATCGGAAAGCTCCTCCATGTCCTTTTTCATGTATTCTAAGGAGGTACATCTCAGATCATTCACACCAACATGGACAATGACAGAGTCATATTTGTACTTGTGGAGTGACCTGATTGCATACGTTATGTGGTGGATCCTGGCACCCGACAGGCAACTGACAGTAACTTTCTCCTTGTTTAGCCTGATGAGTGGAACATCAGTGTGCCTGACTATAGAGTCACCTATGACTAGAGTGTTGGGTACGTTGTTATGTCTTATGGGCTGTAGTTGAGCGGCACACTGAGTTTGTGGGCTATGTGTCATTTGGGTTGTGTTGGGGGGGGTGCTTGTGTTTCTGCTTTGGAGGTCCCTGTTGCTTGGGCAGGTTTTTACTGAGAGCCTCCTTGAATGTAGGTGTGTGTTTTGTGTTTTGTGTTTCTATGTGTGTGTTTTGGTGGTGTAGGTTTTGAGGGACTATGTGCTGAGTGTGGTGTGGTGCAAGTGCTTACCTTCACCTCTTGACTGTCTAGTCCAGTCTTGGGTGAAGAGAGCTTTGCTTCCAGTTTGGCTATATAAGTGCATTTCTCACAGGTTGTAGTGTTGGGTGGTAGGAGGAGAGGGTTGTCTGTGTACATGAGGCAATTACTGCATTGCCCTAAATGCCCACATTCATCAGGGAGACAGGAGAAAACACCGGGGGCTGACCATTAGACATGCCTAGATATGTGCTTATTTGTTAAGTACTAGAAACTGTTTTCCTCTAGACAGTGAGGAATGTTGAGTGCTGTAGTAATTTGTAGCTTATTTATTGCTTACAATAAGTTCTGAACAAGTGCTGAAACAAAAAACTGGCTAGTTCTAAGAAACAAAATTAAGCTAGAAGGCTTCACTCCAACACAGAAATCCTTGGGCCCTAGAAGCCTACAAATAGTCCTGGACACAGCAAATCTATATCCAGGCTAGACTACCTACAGGAAAGGCAGGAAACAAGCTTAGAAAAAGTTTTTTTTTTAGTGGAAAGAGAGAAAGGAGTAGCAGAAACTAAGCTGATTGGCCTTCTCAAATGTTCTCCCTGTACTGGGTAGAATGAGGTAATGACACTAGACTGGGAGGAGGGTCCCAGATCAAATTTACACTAGTGGCGGGCAACTGCAAAGCCACCAACTATAAAAACACTATACCAACAGAGAGGGAGAGTGGGAAACAAACTGAAGAAATGTTTCTCACAGATGAAAAGCAGCAGTGAGCCTTTAAATGAAAGTTTTAAACAGCTAAAGGAGCCTCTAGAAAAAAGAGTTTAACTGCAACAAGTTATCAGAAACAAACAACCCAACAGATGCTTAATAAAAATGGACAATTTCCAGTTAATACCTCACACACAGTGAAGCTAGCTAGAAAAATACACAGTACACAAAGTGCTATAAATAACAAAGAAATAAAGAACAAAATAAACAAAAAACAGGATACTTAATGTTATATATTATAGCTGCGAGTTTGCTCAGTGTCCTTCCTTCGATTAGCTAAGTGTGAAATGGCAGACCACTCACAACTGAACTTCTTAGGTAACAGAAAGTTGAAACCTGAGACAGCTTTTAAGAAAGAAATCTCAAAAGAACCAATGAGGTGCTTAGTCTAAGCTGTAGTCCAGCTGACCTCAGTCAGCCAATGACCTCAAACAATTCTTTCTCACTGAAATGCCTGATGGCTTTGACTAAACCAAGATGTCCCTGATTATGTGCTCAGACACACAGCCTCCACAAACACTAGGCCCAAATACAAGCCTAAATACGGAAATGCTACAAATTTCCCCACTACTTAGAAACAAACTGCAGAAATGTTTCAAACAGCTGAAAAGCAGCAGTGAGCCTTTAAGTGAAGGTTTTAAACAGCTAAAGGAGCCTCTAGAAAAAAGAGTTTAACTGCAACAAGTTATCAGAAATAAACAACTCAACAGATGCTAAATAAAAGTAGACAATTTCCAGTTAATACCTCACACACAGTGAAGCTAGCTAGAAAAAAACACAGTACACAAAGTGCTATAAATAACAAAGAAATAAAGAACAAAATAAACAAAAAACAGGATACGTAATGTTATATATTATAGCTCCGAGTTTGCTCAGTGTCCTTCCTTCAATTAGCGCAGTGTGAAATGGCAGAACACTCACAACTGAACTTCTTAGGTAACAGAAAGTTGAAACCTGAGACAGCTTTTAAAATCTCAAAAGAACCAATGAGGTGCTTAGTCTAAGCTGTAGTCCAGGTGACCTCAGTCAGCCAATGACGACAAACTGTTCTCTCTCACTGAAATGCCTGATGGCTTTGGCTAAACCAAGATGTCCCTGAATATGTGCTGAGACACACAGCCTCCACAAACACTAGGCCCAAATACAAGCCTGAATATGGAAATGCTATAAATATCCCCACTACTTAGAAACAAACTGCAGAAATGTTTCTCACAGCTGAAAAGCAGCAGTGAGCCTTTAAATTAAAGTTGTAAACAGTTAAAGGAGCTTCTAGAAAAAAGAGTTTAACTGCAACAAGTTATCAGAAACAAACAACCCAACAGATGCTTAATAAAAGTGGACAATTTACAGTTAATTCCTCACACACAGTGAAACTAGCAAGAAAAATACACAGTACACAAAGTGCTATAAATAACAAAGAAGTAAAGAACAAAATAAACAAAAAACAGGATTCTTAATGTTATATATTATAGCTCCAAGTTGGCTCAGTATCCTTCCTTCGATTAGGTCAGTGTGAAATGGCAGAACACCCACAATTGAACTTCGTAGGTAAAAGAAAGTTGAAACCTGAGACAGCTTTTAAGAAATCTCAAAAGAATAAATGAGGTGCTTAGTCTAAGCTGTAGTCCAGGTGACCTCAGTCAGCCAATGACCTCAGACAATTCTCTCTCACTGAAATGCCTGATGGCTTTGGCTAAACCAAGATGTCCCTGAATATGTGCTGAGACACACAGCCTCCAGAAACACTATGCCCAAATACAAGCCTGAATATGGAAATGCTACAAATATCCCCACTACTTAGAAACAAACTGCAGAAATGTTTATCATAGCTGAAAAGCAGCAGTGAACCTTTAAATAAAAGTTTTAAACAGCTAAAGGAGCCTCTAGAAAAAAAGAGTTTAACTGCAACAAGTTATCAGATACAAACAACCCAAAAGATGCTTAATAAAAGTGGACAATTTCCAGTTAATACCTCACACACAGTGAAACTAGCTAGAAAAATAGACAGTACACAAAGTGTTTTAAATAACAAAGAAACAAAGAACAAAATAAACAAAAAACAGGATACTTAATGTTAAATATTATAGCTCCAAGTTTGCTCAGTGTCCTTCCTTCAATTAGCTCAGTGTGAAATGGCAGAACACTCACAACTGAACTTATTATGTAACAGAAAGTTGAAACCTGAGACAGTTTTTAAGAAAGAAATCTCAAAAGAACCAAAGAACCAATGAGTTGCTTAGTCTAAGCTGTAGTCCAGGTGACCTCAGTCAGCCAATGACCTCAAACAATTCTCTCTCAATGAAATGCCTGATGGCTTTGGCTAAACCAAGATGTCCCTGAATATGTGCTCAGACACACAGCCTCCACAAACACTATGCCCCAATACAAGCCTGAATATGGAAATGCTATAAATATCCCCACTACTTAGAAACAAACTGCAGAAATGTTTCTCACAGCTGAAAAGCAGCAGCGAGCCTTTAAATGAAAGTTTTAAACAGCTAAAGGAGCCTCTAGAAAAAAGAGTTTAACTGCAACCAGTTTTCAGAAACAAACAACCCAACAGATTATTAATAAAAGTGGACAATTTCCAGTTAGTATCTCACACACAGTGAAACTAGCTAGAAAAATACACAGTACACAAAGTGTTATAAATAACAAAGAAATAAAGAACAAAATAAACAAAAAACAGGATACTTAATGTTATATAATATAGCTTTGAGTTTCCTCAGTGTCCTTCCTTTGATTAGCTCAGTGTGAAATGGCAGAACACTCACAACTGAACTTCTTAAGTAAGAGAAAGTTGACACCTGATGACAGCTTTTAAGAAAGAAATCTCAAAAGAACCAATGAGGTGCTTAGTCTAAGCTGTAGTCCAGGTGACCTCAGTCAGCCAATGACCTCAAACAATTCTCTCTCACTGAAATGCCTGATGGCTTTGGCTAAACCAAGATGTCCCTGAATATGTGCTCAGACACACAGCCTCCACAAACACTATGCCCAAATACAAGCCTGAATATGGAAATGCTACAAATATCCCCATTTCTTAGAAACAAACTGCAGAAATGTTTCTCACAGCTGAAAAGCAGCAGTGAGCCTTTAAATGAAAGTTTTAAACAGCTAAAGGAGCCTCTAAAAAAGAGTTTAACTGCAACAAGTTATCAGAAACAAACAACCCAACAGATGCTTAATAAAAGTGGACAATTTCCAGTTAATACCTCACACTCAGTGAAACTAGCTAGAAAAATACACAGTCCACAAAGTGCTACAAATAACAAAGAAATAAAAAGCAAAATAAACGAAAAAGAGGATACTTAATGTTATAAATTATAGCTTCGAGTTTGCTCAGTGTCCTTCCTTCGATTAGCTCAGTGTGAAATGGCAGAACACTTACAATACATCTGAACTTCTTAGGTAACAGAAAGTTCAAACCAGAGACAGCTTTTAAGAGAGAAATCTCAAAAGAACCTATGAGGTGCTTAGTCTAAGCTGTAGTCCAGGTGACCTCAGTCAACCAATGACCTCAAACAATTCTCTGTCACTGAAATGCCTGATGGCTTTGGCTAAACCAACATGTCCCTGAATATGTGCTCAGACACACAGCCTCCACAAACACTAGGCCCAAATACAAGCCTGAATATGGAAATGCTACAAATATCCCCACTACTTAGAAACAAACTGCAGAAATGTTTCTCACAGCTGAAAAGCAGCAATGAGCCTTTAAATGAAAGTTTTAAACAGCTAAAGGAGCCTCTAGAAAAAAGAGTTTAACTGCAACCAGTTATCAGAAACAAACAACCCAACAGATTATTATTCAAAGTTTACAATTTCCAGTTAATACCTCACACACAGTGAAACTAGCTAGAAAAATATACAGTACACAAAGTGCTACAAATTACAAAGAAATAAAGAACAAAATAAACAAAAAGAGGATACTTAATGTTATATATTATAGCTCCGAGTTTGCTCAGTGTCCTTCCTTCGATTAGCTCAGTGTGAAATGGCAGAACACTCACAACTGAACTTCTTAGGGAACAGAAAGTTGAAACCTGAGACAGCTTTTAAGAAAGAAATCTCAAAAGAACCAATGAGGTGCTTAATCTAACCTGTAGTCCAGGTGACCTCAGTCAGCCAATCACCTCAGACAATTCTCTCTCACTGAAATGTCTTACAGCTTTGGCTATACCAAGATGTCCCTGAATATGTGCTCAGACCCACAGCCTCCAGAAAACTAGGCCCAAATAAAGGCTGAATATGGAACTTCTACAAATATCCCCAATACTTAGAAACAAACTGCCGAAATGTTTCTCAAAGCTGAAAAGCAGCAGTGAGCCTTTAAATGAAAGTTTTAAACAGCAAAAGGAGCACCTAGAAAAAAGTGTTTAACTGCAACAAGTTATCCAAAACAAACAACCCAACAGATGCTTAATAAAAGTGAACAATTTCCAGGTAATACCTCACACACAGTGAAACTAGCTAGAAAAATACACAGTACACAAAGTGCTATAAATAACAAAGAAATAAAGAACAAAATAAACAAAAAACAGGATACTTAATGTTATATATTATAGCTCCCAGTTTGCTCAGTGTCCTTCCTTCGATTAGCTCAGTGTGAAATGGCAGAACACTCACAACTGAATTTCTTAGGTAACAGAAAGTTAAAACCTGAGACAGCTTTTAAGAAAGAAATCTCAAAAGAACCAATGAGGTGCTTAGTCTAAGCTGTAGTCCAGGCGACCTCAGTCAGCCAATGACCTCAAACAATTCTCTGTCACTGAAATGCCTGATGGCTTTGGCTAAACCAAGATGTCCCTGAATATGTGCTCAGACACACAGCGTCCACAAACACTATGCCCAAACACAAGCCTGAATATGGAAATGCTACGAATATCCCCACTACTTAGAAACAAACTGCAGAAATGGTTCTCACATCTGAAAAACAGCAGTCAGCCTTTAAATGAAAGTTTTAAACAGCTAAAGGAGCCTCTAGAAAAAAAAGTTTAACTGCAACAAGTTATCAGAAACAAACAACCCAACAGATGCTTAATAAAAGTGGACACTTTCCAGTTAATACCTCACACACAGTGAAACTAGCTAGAAAAATACACAGTACGCAAAGTGCTATAAATAACAAAGAAATAAAGAACAAAATAAACAAAAAACAGGATACTTAATGTTATATATTATAGCTCCCAGTTTGCTCAGTGTACTTCCTTCGATTAGCTCAGTGTGAAATTGCAGAACACTCACAACTGAATTTCTTAGTTAACAGAAAGTTAAAACCTGAGACAGTTTTTAAGAAAGAAATCTCAAAAGAACCAATGAGGTGCTTAGTCTAAGCTGTAGTCCAGGTGACCTCAGTCAGTCAATGAACTCAAACAATTCTCTCTCACTTAAATGCCTGATGGCTTTGGCTAAACCAAGATGTCCCTGAATATGTGCTCAGACACATAGCCTCCACAAACACTATGCCCAAATAAAAGCCTGAATATGGAAATGCTACAAATATCCCCACTACTTAGAAACAAACTGCAGAAATGTTTCTCACAGCTGAAAAGCAGCAGTGAGCCTTTGAATGAAAGTTTTAAACAGCTAAAGGAGCCTCTAGAAAAAAGAGTTTAACTGCTACAAGTTGTCAGAAACAAACAACCCAACAGATGCTTAATAAAAGTAGACAGCTTCCAGTTAATACCTCCCACACAGTGAAACTAGCTAGAAAAATACACAGTCCACAAAGTGCTATAAATAACAAAGAAATAAAGAACAAAATAAACAAAAAACAGGATACTTAATGTTATATTTTATAGCTCCGTGTTTGCTCAGTGTCCTTCCTTCGATTAGCTCAGTGTGAAATGGCAGAACACTCACAACTGAACTTCTTAGGTAACAGAAAGTTAAAACCCGAGACAGCTTTTAAGAAAGAAATCTCAAAAGAACCAATGATGTACTTAGTCTAAGCTGTAGTCCAGGTGACCTCAGTCAGCCAATGACCTCAAACAATTCTCTGTCACTGAAATGCCTGATGGCTTTGGCTAAACCAAGATGTCCCTGAATATGTGCTCAGACACACAGCCTCCACAAACACTATGCCCAAATATAAGCCTGAATATGGAAATGCTACAAATATCCCCACTACTTAGAAACAAACGGCAGAAATGTTTCTCATAGCTGAAAAGCAGCAGTGAGCCTTTAAATAAAAGTTTTAAACAGCTAAAGGAGCCTCTAGAAAAAAGAGTTTAACTGCAACAAGTTATCAGATACAAACAACCCAAAAGATGCTTAATAAAAGTGGACAATTTCCAGTTAATACCTCACACACAGTGAAACTAGCTAGAAAAATAGACAGTACACAAAGTGTTATAAATAACAAAGAAACAAAGAACAAAATAAACAAAAAACAGGATACTTAATGTTAAATATTATAGCTCCAAGTTTGCTCAGTGTCCTTCCTTCGATTAGCTCAGTGTGAAATGGCAGAACACTCACAACTGAACTTATTATGTAACAGAAAGTTGAAACCTGAGACAGTTTTTAAGAAAGAAATCTCAAAAGAACCAATGAGTTGCTTAGTCTAAGCTGTAGTCCAGGTGACCTCAGTCAGCCAATGACCACAAACAATTCTCTCTCAATGAAATGCCTGATGGCTTTGGCTAAACCAAGATGTCCCTGAATATGTGCTCAGACACACAGACTCCACAAACACTATGCCCAAATACAAGCCTGAATATGGAAATGCTATAAATATCCCCACTACTTAGAAACAAACTGCAGAAATGTTTCTCAAAGCTGAAAAGGAGCAGCGAGCCTTTAAATGAAAGTTTTAAACAGCTAACGGAGCCTCTAGAAAAAAGAGTTTAACTGCAACCAGTTATCAGAAACAAATAACCCAACAGATTATTAATAAAAGTGGACAATTTCCAGTTAATATCTCACACACAGTGAAACTAGCTAGAAAAATACACAGTAAACAAAGTGCTCTAAATAACAAAGAAATAAAGAACAAAATAAACAAAAAACAGGATACTTAATGTTATATAATATAGCTCTGAGTTTGCTCAGTGTCCTTCCTTTGATTAGCTCAGTGTGAAATGGCAGAACACTCTCAACTGAACTTCTTAAGTAAGAGAAAGTTGTAACCTGATGACAGCTTTTAAGAAAGAAATCTCAAAAGAACCAATGAGGTACTTAGTCTAAGCTGTAGTCCAGGTGACCTCAGTCAGCCAATGACCTCTAACAATTCTCTCTCACTGAAATGCCTGATGGCTTTGGCTAAACCAAGATGTCCCTGAATATGTGCTCCGACACACAGCCTCCACAAACACTATGCCCAAATACAAGCCTGAATATGGAAATGCCACAAATATCCCCACTACTTAGAAACAAACTGCAGAAATCTTTCTCACAGCTGAAAAGCAGCAGTGAGCCTTTAAATGAAAGTTTTAAACAGCTAAAGTAGCCTCTAGAAAAAAGAGTTTAACTGCAACAAGTTATCAGATACAAACAACACAACAGATGCTTAATAAAAGTGGACAATTTCCAGTTAATTCCTCACAGACAATGAAACTAGCTAGAAAAATAGACAGTACACAAAGTGTTTTAAATAACAAAGAAATAAAGAACAAAATAAACAAAAAACAGGATACTTAATGTTAAATATTATAGCTCCAAGTTTGCTCAGTGTCCTTCCTTCGATTAGCTCAGTGTGAAATGGCAGAACACTCACAACTGAACTTCTTAGGTAACAGAAAGTTGAAACCTGAGACAGCTTTTAAGAATGAAATCTCAAAAGAACCAATGAGGTGCTTAGTCTAAGCTGTAGTCCATGTGACCTCAGTCAGCCAATGACCTCAAACAATTCTCTCTCACTGAAATGCCTGATGGCTTTGGCTAAACCAAGATGTCCCTGAATATGTGCTCAGACACACAGCCTCCACAAACACTATGCCCAAATACAAGCCTGAATATGGAAATGCAATAAATATCCCCACTACTTAGAAACAAAATGCAGAAATGTTTCTCACAGCTGAAAAGCAGCAGCGAGCCTTTAAATGAAAGTTTTAAACAGCTAAAGGAGCCTCTAGAAAAAAGAGTTTAACTGCAACAAGTTACCAGAAACAAACAACCCAACAGATGCTTAATAAAAGTGGACAATTTCCAGTTAATACCTCAAACACAGTGAAACTAGCTAGAAAAAGACACAATACACAAAGTGCTATAAATAACAAAGAAATAAAGAACAAAATAAATAAAAAAAAGGATACTTAATGTTATATATTATAGCTCCCAGTTTGCTCAGTGTCCTTCCTTCGATTAGCTCAGTGTGAAATGCGAAAACACTCACAACTGAACTTCTTAGGTAACAGAAAGTTAAAACCTGAGACAGCTTTTAAAAAAGAAATCTCAAAAGAACCAATGAGGTGCTTAGTCTAAGCTGTAGTCCAGGTGACCTCAGTCAGCCAATGACCTCAAATAATTCTCTCTCACTGAAATGCCTGATGGCTTTGGCTAAACCAAGATGTCCCTGAATATGTGCTCAGACACAGAGCCTCCACAAACACTAGGCCCAAATAAAGCCTGAATATGGAAATGCTACAAATATCCCCACTACTTAGAAACAAACTGCACAAATGTTTCTCACAGCTGAAAAGCAGCAGTGAGCCTTTAAATGAAAGTTTTAAACAGCCAAAGGAGCCTCTAGAAAAAAGAGTTTAACTGCAACAAGTTATCAGAAATAAACAACCCAACAGATGCCTAATAAAAGTGGACCATTTCCAGTTAATACCTCACACTGAGTGAAACTAGCTTGAAAAATACACAGTCCACAAAGTGCTATAAATAACAAAGAAAAAAGAACAAAATAAACAAAAAACAGGATACTTAATGTTATTTATTATAGCTCCGAGTTTGCTCAGTGTCCTTCCTTTGATTAGCTCAGTGTGAAATGGCAGAACACTCACAACTGAACTTGTTAGGTAACAGAAAGTTGAAACCTGAGACAGCTTTTAAGAAAGAAATCTCAAAAACCAATGAGGTGCTTAATCTAAGGTGAAGTCCAAGTGCCCTCAGTCAACCAATGACCTCAAACAATTCTCTCTCACTGAAATGCCTGATGGCTTTGGCTAAACCAAGATGTCCCTCAATATGTGCTCAGACACACAGCCTCCACAAACACTAGGCCCGAATACAAGCCTGAATATGGAAATGCTACAAATATCCCCACTACTTAGAAACAAACTGCAGAAATGTTTCTCACATCTGAAAAGCAGCAGTGAGCCTTAAAATGAAAGTTTTAAACAGCTAAAGGAGCCTCTAGAAAAAAGAGTTTAACTGCAACATGTTATCAGAAACAAACAACCCAACAGATGCTTAATAAAAGTTGACAATTTCCAGTTAATACCTCAAACACAGTGAAACTAGCTAGAAAAAGACACAGTACACAAAGTGCTATAAATAACAAAGAAATAAAGAACAAAATAAACAAAAAACAGGATACTTAATGTTATATATTATAGCTCCCAGTTTGCTCAGTGTCCTTCCTTCGATTAGCTCAGTGTGAAATGGCAGAACACTCACAACTGAACTTCTTAGGTAACAGAAAGTTAAACCCTGAGACAGCTTTTAAGAAAGAAATCTCAAAAGAACCAATGAGGTGCTTAGTCTAAGCTGTAGGCCAGGTGACCTCAGTCAGCCAATGACCTCAAACAATTCTCTCTCACTGAAATGCCTGATGGCTTTGGCTAAACCAAGATGTCCCTGAATATGTGCTCAGACACAGAGCCTCCACAAACACTAGGCCCAAATAAAGCCTGAATATGGAAATGCTACAAATATCCCAACTACTTAGAAACAAACTGTACAAATGTTTCTCACAGCTGAAAAGCAGCAGTGAGCCTTTAAATGAAAGTTTTAAACAGCTGAAGGAGCCTCTAGAAAAAAGAGTTTAACTGCAACAAGTTATCAGAAATAAACAACCCAACAGATGCTTAATAAAAGTGGACAATTTCCAGTCAATACCTCACACTCCGTGAAACTAGATAGAAAAATACACAGTCCACAAAGTGCTATAAATAAAAAGAAAAAAGAACAAAATAAACAAAAAACGGGAAACTTAATGTTGTATATTATAGCTCCGTGTTTGCTCAGTGTCCTTCCTTCAATTAGCTCAGTGTGAATTGACAGAACACTCACAATGGAACTTTTTAGGTAACAGAAAGTTGAAACCTGAGACAGCTTTTAAGAAAGAAATCTCAAAAGAACCAATGAGGTGCTTAGTCTAAGCTGTAGTCCAGGTGACCTCAGTCAGCCAATGACCTCAAACAATTCTCTCTCACTGAAATGCCTGATGGCTTTGGCTAAACCAAGATGTCCCTGAATATGTGCTAAGACACAGAGCCTCCACAAACACTAGGCCCAAATAAAGCCTGAATATGGAAATGCTACAAATATCCCAACTACTTAGAAACAAACTGCACAAATGTTTCTCACAGCTGAAAAGCAGCAGTGAGCCTTTAAATTAAATTTTGAAACAGCTAAAGGAGCCTCTAGAAAAAAGAGTTTAACTGCAACAAGTTATCAGAAATAAACAACCCAACAGATGCTTAATAAAAGTGGACAATTTCCAGTTAATATCTCAAACACAGTGAAACTAGCTAGAAAAAGACACAGTACACAAAGTGCTATAAATAACAAAGAAATAAAGAACAAAATAAACAAAAAACAGGATACTTAACTTAATCAACAAATGCTTAATAAAAGTGGACAATTTCCAGTTAATACCTCACACTCAGTGAAACTAGCTAGAAAAATACACAGTCCACAAAGTGCTATAAATAACAAAGAAAAAAGAACAAAATAAACAAAAAACAGGATACTTAATGTTATATATTATAGCTCCGAGTTTGCTCAGTGTCCTTCCTTCGATTAGCTCAGTGTGAAATGGCAGAACACTCACAACTGAACTTGTTAGGTAACAGAAAGTTGAAACCTGAGACAGCTTTTAAGAAAGAAATCTCAAAAGAACCAATGAGGTGCTTAGTCTAAGCTGTAGTCCAGGTGACCTCAGTCAGCCAATGACCTCAAACAATTCTCTCTCACTGAAATGCCTGATGGCTTTGGCAAAACCAAGATGTCCCTGAATATGTGCTTAGACACACAGCCTCCACAAACACTATGCCCAAATACAAGCCTGAATATGGAAATGCTACAAATATCCCCACTATTTAGAAACAAACTGCAGAAATGTTTCTCACATCTGAAAAGCAGCATTGAGCCTTTAAATGAAAGTTTTAAACAGCTAAAGCAGCCTCTAGAAAAAAAGAGTTTAACTGCAACAAGTTATCAGAAACAAAAACCCAATAGATGCTTAATAAAAGTGGACAATTTCCAGTTAATACCTCAAACACAGTGAAACTAGCTAGAAAATACACAGTACACAAAGTGTTATAAATAACAAAGAAATAAAGAGCAAAATAAATAAATAACAGGATTCTTAGTGTTATATATTATATCTCCAGGTTTGCTCAGTATCCTTCCTTCGATTAGCTCAGTGTGAAATGGCAGAACACCCACAACTGAACTTCTTAGGTAACAGAAAGTTAAAACCTGAGACAGCTTTTAAGAAAGAAATCGCAAAAGAACCAATGAGGTGCTTAGTCTAAGCTGTAGTCCAGGTGACCTCAGTCAGCCAATGACCTCAAACAATTCTCTGTCACTGAAATGCCTGATGGCTTTGGCTGAAACAAGATGTCCCTGAATATGTGCTCAGACACACAGCCTCCACAAACACTAGGCCCAAATACAAGCCTGAATATGGAAATGCTATAAATATTCAGAAACAATACACCTCCAAAAAGCAAACCTCAAATTTCAGAAACATAAGCACCACGAAATTCAAAGGAAGACACAGAAGTAGCTGACATCCATCTTTATTCTTTCCATCCTGGTACCTCGGCTGTTCGCCTTCAATGGGACATACTTTAACATTTTCAGAGTTCTTTTATATATGCATTAATTGGTTAATTAGGCATAATTAAATTAATTAAACAACATAATGTCAAACATTTAACTCATTCACCACTGAAACCTATTCCAAGGAAAGAAACATTTCCATTATTTAACAATTTAAAATTCATTTTTTTCTTTTTTTCTTCACTTACAAAAATTTCTAAATATTAGTTACACAATATATAAATATAAATAAACTAAACACTCCAAATTTAATTAGATAAATTTCCTTAAACAATTAATTCTTAACATTTAAACATTGTGTATAAATTTAACAACCTATTACTCATTTTAACTTATCAATATTACAAAACTTCATTCTAAACATGTATTACATCACAAATATAAGTTAAATTTCATTTTAAATTTCCAAATTCATTCCATTAGGGAATAAAGTATGATACTCAATGATCATCCTCTGTTCAAACTTACTTAATGCTGCTTTGTAATTTCCTTTACTAAAATGGGGCCTGGCTAGAACACTAAACCTAAAACTATCATTCACACCATAATGTTTGCTACAAAAATGTGCAGCTACAGGGCTCTCTAGATTACCCCTCCTTATATCACCCAGGTGTTCCAAAATACGAATCTTAATTTGTCTAGTAGTTTGCCCAATATACCATTTTGCTGGAACACAATCACAACCTAATATGTATACAACACCTGTTGACCTACAATCAAACCTTTCAAAAGCAGTGTACCGCTTTCCATTTATTTTCACCCCGTGCATATTTTTAGTTTTATTGCAGACAGAACATCTCCCACAGCTATACATCCCTATCTTATCATCTATTTTAACTTCAACTTTCCTATTCAAAATCTCTTTTAAATTAGGATACCTTTTATAGGAAAAGGTGATGTTGTTTGGGAAAAAGGTGACCTATTACAGGATCTTCACTCACCACAGGCCACAAATCTCTAATAATTTTTTCCATAATGTTAGAAAAGTTCGAATACTTAGATACAAAAACAACTTATTTAACTCTGACGCATTTTCAAACTCAGATGCATGCTTATGCCCTCTTCTCCCAAAAATTTTATTTTTACACAATCTGTGTTTTATAGATTGAAGCTTGTCATGCTCGTATCCACGTGAATATAATCTATCCAAAATTTCATCACACACCTCCTCCCATAGATTTTTTTTGAGGTATTCCTTAAATTCCTTTTAAATTCTCCTTCCGGTATAGCCTTAATCAAATGTGCTGGGTGCATGCTGCTGGCATGTAGAAAATTATTTACTGAAGTGGGTTTTCTATATGTTTTATGCTCAACTAAACCATTTACCCCCACATAAAATTCTACATCAAGAAAAGGAATTTGAAATTCAGATACGTGTGCCACAAATTTTAAACCATGGTGGTTATTGTTTAAACTCACCATAAATTCATCAAAGAGACTCATATCTCCTTTGCACACAAAAATCAAATCATCAATATAGCGTTTAAAAAAAACAACATTATTAACAAAAAATGTATTCTGAAACATAAATTCCTTTTCAAACTCTCCCATGTAGATCACTGCATAACTGGGAGCAAAAGCAGCACCCATGGCTGTTCCTTTTGTCTGCAAGAAATATTATTTTTTCCACGTGAAGTAATTATGTGTTAAACTAAACTCAAGCAAACTTAATATAAATCTAGTGTATGGCCCTTCTCCCATCATTTTGTACACTGCTTCCAAGCCCCATCTAGTCTTAATGTTGGTATAAAGTGATACAACATCAACACTGGCCCAATAATAATTCTCTTCCCATTTGAGTCCCTTTAAAGCCAAACAAACATCCTGAGTATTCTTAACATGAGATTGAACCTTAGGCAGAAATTTCTTTAAATGATGGTCCAAGAAAATATTAACCCTCTCAACAAAAGACCCAATCCCTGAAATAATAGGTCTACCTGGAGGATTGGTAACATTTTTATGAATCTTAGGAATTATATACATGTAAGGGTGTCGTGGTTCCCTCATAATCAGACTTTTTACATCTTTCCCAGTGAAAAATCCCAGTCTTTCACCTCGCTCCAGTAGCTCACTAAGTGCACTAGAATAAGAATTAAGAGGGTTACTATCTAACTTTTGGTAGGTGTCATCCAATAGTAAATTATTAATTATATTGTCATAATTTTCACTATTCATAATCACCCAATTGCCCCCCTTATCCGCCGGTATGACAACAACTTTATCCAATTCCATCCTAAATCTTTTAAGGGCCAACCATTCACTTTTGCTTAAATTAAAGATCTTTTTACGCATACAAAAAGCTTTATGTGCCGATTCCAACTTGGCCATAATGACATGTTCAAAGGCATTTATTGCCAAAGATTTCTTAGGAGGCATAAAGTTACTGTCACCTGGTAAATGGGGAACTTCTAAGTGACCATATCCACCTCCAAAAACCCCTTCCATGTTAGATTCCATAGAAAGCTCATGAATATTCTCATTTTCATTCCCATGTACATCCAATTCCAAACCTTCATACTCATATGTACTTAAGTTTAAAAGGGTTACATCCAAAAGACCACCATCTGCCTTATTTATACTTTTATCCTTTTCATAAAAATAAACCCTCAGATTTAATTTACGAATAAAGGCTTTTACATCAAAAAGAATGTCTGAAATGGACGGTATTCTAGTAGGTACAAATTTTGTACCTTTAGAAAAAACACTTAGCATTTCTTCAGACAAGGGAAGGTCAGAAAGATTAATCACATTTAAATCATTATTGGCAGTGGTACCAACATTAAGTTCCATTTCGTTTTCAACATTACAAATATCAGTAGTGCTGATGAGCTCACAGGATATATTAAAATCATCCTGATGTCCATCCTGGGACATAGCTAGTTCACTGTTACCCTTATTGATATCACTCATAACTTTCCCATTCATACTGCTGTCCCCATAACATTCCTTTGAATTTTGTGGTGCTTATGTTTCTGAAATGCTATAAATATCCCCACTACTTAGAAAGAAACTGCAGAAATGTTTCTCACAGCTGAAAAGCAGCAGTGAGCCTTAAAATGAAAGTTTTAAACAGCTAAAGGAGCCTCTAGAAAAAAAAGAGTTTAACTGCAACAAGTTATCAGAAACAAACAACCCAACAGATTATTAATAAAAGTGGACAATTTCCAGTTATTACCTCACACACAGTGAAACTAGATAGAAAAATACACAGTCCACAAAGTGCTATAAATAACAAAGAAATAAAGAACAAAATAAACAAACAACAGGATTCTTAATGTTATATATTATATCTCCAGGTTTGCTCAGTATCCTTCCTTCGATTAGCTCAGTGTGAAATGGCAGAACACCCACAACTGAACTTCTTAGGTAACAGAAAGTTGAAACCTGAGACAGCTTTTAAGAAAGAAATCTCAAAAGAACCAATGAGGTGCTTAGTCTAAGCTGTAGTCCAGGTGACCTCACTCAGCCAATGACCTCAAACTATTCTCTCTCACTAAAATGCCTGATGGCTTTGGTTAAACCAAGATGTCCCTGAATATGTGCTCAGACTCAGAGCCTCCACAAACAATAGGCCCAAATAAAGCCTGAATATGGAAATGCTACAAATATCCCAACTACTTTGAAACAAACTGCAGAAATGTTTCTCACAGCTGAAAAGCAGCAGTGAGCCTTTAAATCAAAGTTTTAAACAGCTAAAGGAGCCTCTAGAAAAAAGAGTTTAACTGCAACAAGTTATCAGAAATAAACAACCCAACAGATGCTTAATAATAGTGTACAATTACCAGTTAGTACTTCACACTCAGTGAAACTAGCTAGAAAAATACACAGTCCACAAAGTGCTATAAATAACAAAGAAAAAAGAACAAAATAAACAAAAAACAGGATATTTAATGTTATATATTATAGCTCCGAGTTTGCTCAGTGTCCTTCCTTCGATTAGCTCAGTGTGAAATGGTAGAACACTCACAACTGAACTTGTTAGGTAACAGAAAGTTGAAACCTGAGACAGCTTTTAAGAAAGAAATCTCAAAAAACCAATGAGGTGCTCAGTCTAAGGTGAAGTCCAAGTGCCCTCAGTCAGCTAATCACCTCAAACAATTCTCTCTCACTGAACTGCCTGATGGCTTTGGCTAAACCAAGATGTCCCTCAATATGTGCTCAGACACACAGCCTCCACAAACACTAGGCCCAAATACAAGCCTGAATATGGAAATGCTACAAATATCCCCACTACTTAGAAACAAACTGCAGAAATGTTTCTCACATCTGAAAAGCAGCAGTGAGCCTTAAAATGAAAGTTTTAAACAGCTAAAGGAGCCTCTAGAAAAAAGAGTTTAACTGCAACAAGTTATCAGAAACAAACAACCCAACAGATGCTTAATAAAAGTAGACAATTTCCAGTTAATACCTCAAACACAGTGAAACTAGCTAGAAAAAGACACAGTCCACAAAGTGCTATAAATAACAAAGAAAAAAGAACAAAATAAATAAAAAACAGGATACTTAATGTTATATATTATAGCTCCCAGTTTGCTCAGTGTCCTTCCTTTGATTAGCTCAGTGTGAAATGGCAGAACACTCACAACTGAACTTGTTAGGTAACAGAAAGTTGAAACCTGAGAAAGCTTTTAAGAAAGAAATCACAAAAGAACCAATGAGGTGCTTAGCCTAAGCTATAGTCCAGGTGACCTCAGTCAGCCAATGACCTCAAACAATTCTCTCTCACTGAAATGCCTGATGGCTTTGGTTAAACCAAGATGTCCCTGAATATGTGCTCAGACTCAGAGCCTGCACAAACACTAGGCCCAAATAAAGCCTGAATATGGAAATGCTACAAATATCCCAACTACTTAGAAACAAACTGCACAAATGTTTCTCACAGCTGAAAAGAAGCAGTGAGCTTTTAAATCAAAGTTTTAAACAGCTAAAGGAGCCTCTAGAAAAAAGAGTTTAACTGCAACAAGTTATCAGACATAAACAACCCAACAGATGCTTAATAAAAGTGTACAATTTCCAGTTAATACCTCACACTCAGTGAAACTAGCTAGAAAACACACACAGTCCACAAAGTGCTATAAATAACAAAGAAAAAAGAACAAAATAAACAGAAAACAGGATACTTAATGTTATATATTATAGCTCCGAGTTTGCTCAGTGTCCTTCCTTCGATTAGCTCAGTGTGAAATGGTAGAACACTCACAACTGAACTTGTTAGGTAACAGAAAGTTGAAACCTGAGACAGCTTTTAAGAAAGAAATCTCAAAAACCAATGAGGTGCTTAATCTAAGGTGAAGTCCAAGTGCCCTCAGTCAACCAATGACCTCAAACAATTCTCTCTCACTGAAATGCCTGATGGCTTTGGCTAAACCAAGATGTCCCTCAATATGTGCTCAGACACACAGCCTCCACAAATACTAGGCCCGAATACAAGCCTGAATATGGAAATGCTACAAATATCCCCACTACTTAGAAACAAACTGCAGAAATGTTTCTCACATCTGAAAAGCAGCAGTGAGCCTTAAAATGAAAGTTTTAAACAGCTAAAGGAGCCTCTAGAAAAAAGAGTTTAACTGCAACAAGTTATCAGAGACAAACAACCCAACAGATGCTTAATAAAAGTTGACAATTTCCAGTTAATACCTCAAACACAGTGAAACTAGCTAGAAAAAGACACAGTACACAAAGTGCTATAAATAACAAAGAAATAAAGAACAAAATAAACAAAAAACAGGATACTTAATGTTATGTATTATAGCTCCCAGTTTGCTCAGTGTCCTTCCTTCGATTAGCTCAGTGTGAAATGGCAGAACACTCACAACTGAACTTCTTAGGTAACAGAAAGTTAAACCTGAGACAGATTTTAAGAAAGAAATCTCAAATGAACCAATGAGGTGCTTAGTCTAAGCTGTAGTCCAGGTGACCTCAGTCAGCCAATGACCTCAAACAATTCTCTGTCACTGAAATGCCTGATGGCTTTGGCTGAACCAAGATGTCACTGAATATGTGCTCAGACACACAGCCTCCACAAACACTAGGCCCAAATACAAGCCCGAATATGGAAATGCTATAAATATCCCCACTACTTAGAAAGAAACTGCAGAAATGTTTCTCACATCTGAAAAGCAGCAGTGAGCCTTAAAATGAAAGTTTTAAACAGCTAAAGGAGCCTCTAAAAAAAAAAGAGTTTAACTGCAACAAGTTATCAGAAACAAACAACCCAACAGATTATTAATAAAAGTGGACAATTTCCAGTTAATACCTCACACACAGTGAAACTAGATAGAAAAATACACAGTCCACAAAGTGCTATAAATAACAAAGAAATACAGAATAAAATAAATAAATAACAGGATTCTTAATGTTATATATTATATCTCCAGGTTTGCTCAGTATCCTTCCTTCGATTAGCTCAGTGTGAAATGGCAGAATACCCACAACTGAACTTCTTAGGTAACAGAAAGTTGAAACCTGAGAAAGCTTTTAAGAAAGAAATCACAAAAGAACCAATGAGGTGCTTAGCCTAAGCTATAGTCCAGGTGACCTCAGTCAGTCAATGACCTCAAACAATTCTCTCTCACTGAAATGCCTGATGGCTTTGGTTAAACCAAGATGTCCCTGAATATGTGCTCAGACTCAGAGCCTCCACAAACACTAGGCCCAAATAAAGCCTGAATATGGAAATGCTACAAATATCCCAACTACTAAGAAACAAACTGCACAAATGTTTCTCACAGCTGAAAAGCAGCAGTGAGCCTTTAAATCAAAGTTTTAAACAGCTAAAGGAGCCTCTAGGAAAAAGAGTTTAACTGCAACAAGTTATCAGAAATAAACAACCCAACAGATGCTTAATAAACGTGGACAATTTCCAGTTAATACCTCACACTCAGTGAAACTAGCTAGAAATATACACTGTCCACAAAGTGCTATAAATAACAAAGAAAAAAGAACAAAATAAACAAAAAACAGGATACTTAATGTTATATATTATAGCTCCGAGTTTGCTCAGTGTCCTTCCTTCGATTAGCTCAGTGTGAAATGGTAGAACACTCACAACTGAACTTGTTAGGTAACAGAAAGTTGAAACCTGAGACAGCTTTTAAGAAAGAAATCTCAAAAACCAATGAGGTGCTTAATCTAAGGTGAAGTCCAAGTGCCCTCAGTCAACCAATGACCTCAAACAATTCTCTCGCACTGAAATGCCTGATGGCTTTGGCTAAACCAAGATTTCCCTCAATATGTGCTCAGACACACAGCCTCCACAAATACTAGGCCCGAATACAAGCCTGAATATGGAAATGCTACAAATATCCCCACTACTTAGAAACAAACTGCAGAAATGTTTCTCACATCTGAAAAGCAGCAGTGAGCCTTAAAATGAAAGTTTTAAACAGCTAAAGGAGCCTCTAGAAAAAAGAGTTTAACTGCAACAAGTTATCAGAGACAAACAACCCAACAGATGCTTAATAAAAGTTCACAATTTCCAGTTAATACCTCAAACACAGTGAAACTAGCTAGAAAAAGACACAGTCCACAAAGTGCTATAAATAACAAAGAAAAAAGAACAAAATAAACAAAAAACAGGATACTTAATGTTATATATTATAGCTCCGAGTTTGCTCAGTGTCCTTCCTTCGATTAGCTCAGTGTGAAATGGTAGAACACTCACAACTGAACTCTTTAGGTAACAGAAAGTTGAAACCTGAGACAGCTTTTAAGAAAGAAATCTCAAAAAACCAATGAGGTGCTTAGTCTAAGGTGAAGTCCAAGTGCCCTCAGTCAGCCAATGACCTCAAACAATTCTCTCTCACTGAAAT
This sequence comes from Protopterus annectens, assembly GCF_019279795.1. Lineage (NCBI taxonomy): Eukaryota > Metazoa > Chordata > Ceratodontiformes > Protopteridae > Protopterus > Protopterus annectens. Next base: position 46,589,285 of record NC_056750.1, read on the forward strand.
GCCTGATGGCTTTGTCTAAACCAAGATGTCCCTCAATATGTGTTCAGACACACAGCCTCCACAAACACTAGGCCCAAATACAAGCCTGAATATGGAAATGCTTCAAATATCCCTACTACTTAGAAACAAACTGCAGACATGTTTCTCACATCTGAAAAGCAACAGTGAGCCTTAAAATGAAAGTTTTAAACAGCTAAAGGAGCCTCCAGAGAAAAGAGTTTAACTGCAACAAGTTATCAGAAACAAACAACCCAACAGATGCTTAATAAAAGTGGACAATTTCCAGTTAATATCTCAAACACAGTGAAACTAGCTAGAAAAAGACACAGTACACAAAGTGCTATAAATAACAAAGAAATAAAGAACAAAATAAACAAAAAACAGGATACTTAATGTTATATATTATAGCTCCCAGTTTGCTCAGTGTCCTTCCTTCAATTAGCTCAACGTGAAATGGCAGAACACTCACAACTGAACTTCTTTGGTAACAGAAAGTTAAAACCTGAGACAGCTTTTAAGAAAAAAATCTCAAAAGAACCAATGAGGTGCTTAGTCTAAGCTGTAGTCCAGGTGACCTCAGTCAGCCAATGACCTCAAACAATTCTCTGTCACTGAAATGCCTGATGGCTTTGGCTGAACCAAGATGTCCCTGAATATGTGCTCAGACACACAGCCTCCACAAACACTAGGCCCAAATACAAGCCCGAATATGGAAATGCTATAAATATCCCCACTACTTAGAAAGAAACTGCAGAAATGTTTCTCACAGCTGAAAAGCAGCAGTGAGCCTTAAAATGAAAGTTTTAAACAGCTAAAGGAGCCTCTAGAAAAAAAAGAGTTTAACTGCAACAAGTTATCAGAAACAAACAACCCAACAGATTATTAATAAAAGTGGACAATTTCCAGTTAATACCTCACACACAGTGAAACTAGATAGAAAAATACACAGTCCACAAAGTGCTATAAATAACAAAGAAATACAGAATAAAATAAATAAATAACAGGATTCTTAATGTTATATATCTCCAGGTTTGCTCAGTATCCTTCCTTCGATTAGCTCAGTGTGAAATGGCAGAACACCCACAACTGAACTTCTAAGGTAACAGAAAGTTGAAACCTGAGAAAGCTTTTAAGAAAGAAATCACAAAAGAACCAATGAGGTGCTTAGCCTAAGCTATAGTCCAGGTGACCTCAGTCAGCCAATGACCTCAAACAATTCTCTCTCACTGAAATGCCTGATGGCTTTGGTTAAACCAAGATGTCCCTGAATATGTGCTCAGACTCAGAGCCTCCACAAACACTAGGCCCAAATAAAGCCTGAATATGGAAATGCTACAAATATCCCAACTACTAAGAAACAAACTGCACAAATGTTTCTCACAGCTGAAAAGCAGCAGTGAGCCTTTAAATCAAAGTTTTATACAGCTAAAAGAGCCTCTAGGAAAAAGAGTTTAACTGCAACAAGTTATCAGAAATAAACAACCCAACAGATGCTTAATAAACGTGGACAATTTCCAGTTAATACCTCACACTCAGTGAAACTAGCTAGAAATATACACAGTCCACAAAGTGCTATAAATAACAAAGAAAAAAGAACAAAATAAACAAAAAACAGGATACTTAATGTTATATATTATAACTCCGAGTTTGCTCAGTGTCCTTCCTTCGATTAGCTCAGTGTGAAATGGTAGAACACTCACAACTGAACTCTTTAGGTAACAAAAAGTTTAAACCTGAGACAGCTTTTAAGAAAGAAATCTCAAAAAACCAATGAGGTGCTTAGTCTAAGGTGAAGTCCAAGTGCCCTCAGTCAGCCAATGACCTCAAACAATTCTCTCTCACTGAAATGCCTGATGGCTTTGTCTAAACCAAGATGTCCCTCAATATGTGCTCAGACACACAGCCTCCACAAACACTAGGCCCAAATACAAGCCTGAATATGGAAATGCTTCAAATATCCCAACTACTTAGAAACAAACTGCAGAAATGTTTCTCACATCTGAAAAGAAACAGTGAGCCTTAAAATGAAAGTTTTAAACAGCTAAAGGAGCCTCCAGAGAAAAGAGTTTAACTGCAACAAGTTATCAGAAATAAACAACCCAACAGATGCTTAATAAAAGTGGACAATTTCCAGTTAATACCTCACACTCAGTGAAACTAGCTAGAAAAATACACAGTCCACAAAGTGCTATAAATAACAAAGAAAAAAGAACAAAATAAACAAAAAACAGGATACTTAATGTTATATATTATAGCTCCGAGTTTGCTCAGTGTCCTTCCTTTGATTAGCTCAGTGTGAAATGGAAGAACACTGACAACTGAACTTGTTAGGTAACAGAAAGTTGAAACCTGAGATAGTTTTTAAGAAAGAAATCTCAAAAGAACCAATGATGTGCTTAGTCTAAGCTGTTGTCCAGGTGACCTCAGTCAGCCAATGACCTCAAACAATTCTCTCTCACTGAAATGCCTGATGGGTTTGGCTAAACCAAGATGTCCCTGAATATGTGCTCAGACACACAGCCTCCACAAACACTAGGCCCGAATACAAGCCTGAATATGGAAATGCTACAAATATCCCCACTACTTAGAAACAAACTGCAGAAATGTTTCTCACAGTTGAAAAGCAGCAGTGAGCCTTTAAATGAAAGTTTTAAACAGCTAAAGGAGCCTCTAGAAAAAAGAGTTTAACTGCAACAAGTTATGAGAAACAAACAACCCAACAGATGCTTAATAAAAGTGGACAATTTCCAGTTAATACCTCACACACAGTGAAACTAGCTAGAAAAATACACAGTACACAAAGTGCTATAAATAACAAAGAAATAAAGAACAAAATAAACAAAAAACAGGATACTTAATGTTGTATATTATAGCTCCCAGTTTGCTCAGTGTCCTGCCTTCTCACAACTGAACTTCTTAGGTAACAGAAAGTTAAAACCTGGGACAGCTTTTAAGAAAGAAATCTCAAAAGAACCAATGAGGTGCTTATTCTAAGCTGTAGTCCAGGTGACCTCAATCAGCCAATGACCTCAAACAATTCTCTCTCACTGAAATGCCTGATGGCTTTGGCAAAACCAAGATGTCCCTGAATATGTGCTCAGACACACAGCCTCCAAAAACACTATGCCCAAATACAAGCCTGAATATGGAAATGCTACAAATATCCCCACTACTTAGAAACAAACTGCAGAAATGTTTCTCACAGCTGAAAAGCAGCAGTGAGCCTTTAAATTAAAGTTTTAAACAGCTAAAGGCGCATCTAGAAAAAAGAGTTTAACTGCAACAAGTTAACAGAAACAAACAACCCAACAGATGCTTAATAAAAGTGGACAGTTTCTAGTTAATACCTCCCACATAGTGAAACTAGATAGAAAAATACACAGTCCACAAAGTGCTATAAATAACAAAGAAATAAAGAACAAAATAAACAAAAAACAGGATACTTAATGTTATATTTTATAGCTCCGTGTTTGCTCAGTGTCCTTCCTTCGATTAGCTCAGTGTGAAATGACTGAACACTCACAACTGAACTTTGTAGGTAACAGAAAGTTGAAACCTGAGACAGCTTTTAAGAAAGAAATCTCAAAAGAACCAATGAGGTGCTTAGTCTAAGCTGCTGTCCAGGTAACCTCAGTCAGCCAATGACCTCAAACAATTCTCTCTCACTGAAATGCCTGATGGCTTTGGCTAAACCAAGATGTCCCTGAATATGTGCTCAGACACAGAGCCTCCACAAACACTAGGCCCAAATAAAGCCTGAATATAGAAATGCTACAAATATCCCAACTACTTAGAAACAAACTGCAGAAATGTTTCTCACAGCTGAAAAGCAGCAGTGAGCCTTTAAATTAAAGTTTTAAACAGCTAAAGGAGACTCTAGAAAAAAGAGTTTAACTGCAACAAGTTATCAGAAACAAAAACCCAACAGATGCTTAATAAAAGTGGACAATTTCCAGTAAATACCTCACACACAGTGAAACTAACTAGAAAATACACAGTACACAAAGTGTTATAAATAACAAAGAAATAAAGAACAAAATAAACAAATAACAGGATTCTTAGTGTTGTATATTATATTTCCAGGTTTGCTCAGTATCCTTCCTTCGATTAGCTCAGTGTGAAATAGCAGAACACCCACAACTGAACTTCTTAGGTAACAGAAAGTTAAAACCTGAGACAGCTTTTAGGAAAGAAATCTCAAAAGAACCAATGAGGTGCTTAGTCTAAGCTGTAGTCCAGGTGACCTCAGTCAGCCAATGACCTCAAACAATTCTCTGTCACTGAAATGCCTGATGGCTTTGGCTGAACCAAGATGTCCCTGAATATGTGCTCAGGCACACAGCCTCCACAAACACTAGGCCCAAATACAAGCCTGAATATGGAAATGCTATAAATATCCCAACTACTTAGAAAGAAACTGCAGAAATGTTTCTCACAGCTGAAAAGCAGCAGTGAGCCTTTAAATGAAAGTTTTAAACAGCTAAAGGAGCCTCTAGAAAAAAAAAGAGTTTAACTGCAACAAGTTATCAGAAACAAACAACCCAACAGATTATTAATAAAAGTGGACAATTTCCAGTTAATACCTCACACACAGTGAAACTAGATAGAAAAATACACATTCCACAAAGTGCTATAAATAACAAAGAAATAAAGAACAAAATAAACAAATAACAGGATTCTTAGTGTTATATATTATATCTCCAGGTTTGCTCAGTATCCTTCCTTCGATTAGCTCAGTGTGAAATGGCAGAACATCCACAACTGAACTTCTTAGGTAACAGAAAGTTGAAACCTGAGAAAGCTTTTAAGAAAGAAATCACAAAAGAACCAATGAGGTGCTTAGCCTAAGCGATAGTCCAGGTGACCTCAGTCAGCCAATGACCTCAAACAATTCTCTCTCACTGAAATGCCTGATGGCTTTGGTTAAACCAAGATGTCCCTGAATATGTGCTCAGACTCAGAGCCTCCACAAACACTAGGCACAAATAAAGCTTGAATATGGAAATGCTACAAATATCCCAACTACTTAGAAACAAACTGCACAAATGTTTCTCACAGCTGAAAAGCAACAGTGAGCCTTTAAATGAAAGTTTTAAACAGCTAAAGGAGCCTCTAGAAAAAAGAGTTTAACTGCAACAAGTTATCAGAAATAAACAACCCAACAGATGCTTAATAAAAGTGTACAATTTCCAGTTAATACCTCACACTCAGTGAAACTAGCTAGAAAAATACACAGTCCACAAAGTGCTATAAATAACAAAGAAAAAAGAACAAAATAAACAAAAAACAGGATACTTAATGTTATATATTATAGCTCCGAGTTTGCTCAGTGTCCTTCCTTCGATTAGCTCAGTGTTAACCGGTAGAACACTCACAACTGAACTTGTTAGGTAACAGAAAGTTGAAACCTGAGACAGCTTTTAAGAAAGAAATCTCAAAAAACCAATGAGGTGCTTAGTCTAAGGTGAAGTCCAAGTGCCCTCAGTCAGCTAATGACCTCAAACAATTCTCTCTCACTGAAATGCCTGATGGCTTTGGCTAAACCAAGATGTCCCTCAATATATACTCAGACACACAGCCTCCACAAACACTAGGCCCGAATACAAGCCTGAATATGGAAATGCTACAAATATCCCCACTACTTAGAAACAAACTGCAGAAATGTTTCTCACATCTGAAAAGCAGAAGTGAGCCTTAAAATGATAGTTTTAAACTGCTGAAGGAGCCTCTAGAAAAAAGAGTTTAACTGCAACAAGTTATCAGAAACAAACAACCCAACAGATGCTTAATAAAAGTGGACAATTTCCAGTTAATACCTCAAACACAGTGAAACTAGCTAGAAAAAGACACAGTACACAAAGTGCTATAAATAACAAAGAAATAAAGAACAAAATAAACAAAAAACAGGATACTTAATGTTATATATTATAGCTCCCAGTTTGCTCAGTGTCCTTCCTTCGATTAGCTCAGTGTGAAATGGCAGAACACTCACAACTGAACTTCTTAGGTAACAGAAAGTTAAAACCTGAGACGGCTTTTAAGAAAGAAATCTCAAAAGAACCAATGAGGTGCTTAGTCTAAGCTGTAGTCCAGGTGACCTCAGTCAGCCAATGACCTCAAACAATTCTCTCTCACTGAAATGCCTGATGGCTTTGGCTAAACCAAGATGTCCCTGAATATGTGCTCAGACACAGAACCTCCACAAACACTAGGCCCAAATAAAGCCTGAATATGGAAATGCTACAAATATCCCAACTAATTAGAAACAAACTGCACACATTTTTCTCACAGCTGAAAAGCATCAGTGAGCCTTTAAATGAAAGTTTTAAACAGCTAAAGGAGCCTCTAGAAAAAAGAGTTTAACTGCAACAAGTTATCAGAAATAAACAACCCAACAGATGCTTAATAAAAGTGGACAATTTCCAGTTAATACCTCACACTCAGTGAAACTAGCTAGAAAAATGCACAGTCCACAAAGTGCTATAAATAACAAAGAAAAAGAACAAAATAAACAAAAAACAGGATACTTAATGTTATATATTATAGCTCCGAGTTTGCTCAGTGTCCTTCCTTCGATTAGGTCAGTGTGAAATGGCAGAACACTCACAACTGAACTTGTTAGGTAACAGAAAGTTGAAACCTGAGACAGCTTTTAAGAAAGAAATCTCAAAAGAACCAATGAGGTGCTTAGTTTAAGCTGTAGTCCAGGTGACCTCAGTCAGTCAATGATCTCAAACAATTCTCTCTCACTGAAATGCCTGATGGGTTTGGATAAACCAAGATGTCCCTGAATATGTGCTCAGACACACAGCCTCCACAAACACTAGGCCTGAATACAAGCCTGAATATAAAAATGCTACAAATATCCCCACTACTTAGAAATAAACTACAGAAATGTTTCTCACAGCTGAAAAGCAGCAGTGAGCCTTAAATGAAAGTTTTAAACAGCTAAAGGTGCCCCTAGAAAAAAGAGTTTAACTGCAGCAAGTTATCAGAAACAAACAACCCAACAGATGCTTAATAAAAGTGGACAATTTCCAATTAATACCTCAAACAGTGAAACTAGCTAGAAAACCACACAGTACACAAAGTGCTATAAATAGCAAAGAAATAAAGGACAAAGTAGACAAAAGCAGGATACTTAATGTTATATATTATAGCTCCGAGTTTGCTCAGTGTACTTCCTTCGATTAGCTCAATGTGAAATGGTACAACACTCACAACTGAACTTCTTATGTAACAGAAAGTTGAAACAATAGACAGCTTTTAAGAAAGAAATCTCAAAAGAACCAATGAGGTGCTTAGTCTAAGCTTTAGTCCAGGTGTCCTCAGTCAGCCATTGACCTCAAACAATTCTCTCTCACTGAAATGCCTGATGGCTTTGGCTAAACCAAGATGTCCCTGAATATGTGCTCAGACACACAGCCTCCACAAACACTATGCCCAAATACAAGCCTGAATATGGAAATGCTATAAATATCCCCACTACTTAGAAACAAAATGCAGAAATGTTTGTCACAGCTGAAAAGCAGCAGCGAGCCTTTAAATGAAAGTTTTAAACAGCTAAAGGAGCCTCTAGAAAAAAGAGTTTAACTGCAACAAGTTACCAGAAACAAAGAACCCAACAGATGCTTAATAAAAGTGGACAATTTCCAGTTAATACCTCACACACAGTGAAACTAGCTAGAAAAATACACAGTACACAAAGTGTTATAAATAACAAAGAAATAAAGAACAAAATAAACAAAAAACAGAATACTTAATGTTATATATTATAGCTCCGAGTTTGCTCAGTGTCCTTCCTTCATTAGCTCAGTGTGAAATGGCAAAACACTCACAACTGAACTTCTTAGGTAACAGAAAGTTTAAACCTGAGACAGCTTTTAAGAAAGAAATCTCAAAAGAACCAATGAGGTGCTTAGTCTAAGCTGTAGTGCAGGTGACCTCAGTGAGCCAATGACCTCAAACAATTCTCTCTCACTGAAATGCCTGATGGCTTTGGCTGAACCAAGATGTCCCTGAATATGTGCTCAGACACACAGCCTCCACAAACACTAGGCCCAAATACAAGCCTGAATATGGAAATGCTATAAATATCCCCACTACTTAGAAAGAAACTGCAGAAATGTTTCTCACAGCTGAAAAGCAGCAGTGAGCCTTTAAATGAAAGTTTTAAACAGCTAAAGGAGCCTCTAGAAAAAAAAGAGTTTAACTGCAACAAGTTATCAGAAACAAACAACCCAACAGATTATTAATAAAAGTGGACAATTTCCAGTTAATACCTCACACACAGTGAAACTAGCTAGAAAAATACACAGTACACAAAGTGCTATAAATAACAAAGAAATAAAGAACAAAATAAACAAATAAAAGGATACTTAATGTTATATATTATAGCTGCAAGTTTGCTCAGTGTCCTGCCTTTGATTAGCTCAGTGTGAAATGGCAGAACACTCACAACTGAACTTCTTAGGTAACAGAAAGTTGAAACCTGAGACAGCTTTTAAGAAAGAAATCTCAAAAGAACCAATGAGGTGCTTAGCCTAAGCTGTAGTCCAGGTGACCTCAGTCAGCCAATGACCTCAAACAATTCTCTCTCACTGAAATGCCTGATGGCTTTGGCTAAACCAAGATGTCCCTGAATATGTGCTCAGACACACAGCCTCCACAAACACTAGGCACAAATACAAGCCTGAATATGGAAATGCTACAAATATCCCAACTACTTAGAAACAAACTGCAGAAATGTTTCTCACAGCTGAAAAGCAACAGTGAGCCTTTAAATGAAAGTTTTAAACAGCTAAAGGAGCCTCTAGAAAAAAGAGTTTAACTGCAACAAGTTTTCAGAAACAAACAACCCAACAGATTTTTAATAAAAGTGTACAATTTCCAGTTAATACCTCACACGTAGTGAAACTAGCTAGAAAATACACAGTACACAAAATGCTATAAATAACAAAGAAATAAAGAACAAAATAAACAAAAAACAGGATACTTAATGTTATATATTATAGCTCCGAGTTTGCTCAGTGTCCTTCCTTCGATTAGCTCAGTGTTAAATGGCAGAACACTCACAACTGAACTTGTTAGGTAACAGAAAGTTGAAACCTGAGACAGCTTTTAAGAAAGAAATCTCAAAAAACCAATGAGGTGCTTAGTCTAAGGTGAAGTCCAAGTGCCCTCAGTCAGCTAATGACCTCAAACAATTCTCTCTCACTGAAATGCCTGATGGCTTTGGCTAAACCAAGATGTCCCTCAATATATACTCAGACACACAGCCTCCACAAACACTAGGCCAAAATACAAGCCTGAATATGGAAATGCTACAAATATCCCCACTACTTAGAAACAAACTGCAGAAATGTTTCTCACATCTGAAAAGCAGAAGTGAGCCTTAAAATGATAGTTTTAAACAGCTGAAGGAGCCTCTAGAAAAAAGAGTTTAACTGCAACAAGTTATCAGAAACAAACAACCTAACAGATGCTTAATAAAGTGGACAATTTCCAGTTACTACCTCACACACAGTGAAACTAGCTAGAAAAATACACAGTACACAAAATGCTATAAATAACAAAGAAATAAAGAACAAAATAAACAAAAAACAGGATACTTAATGTTATATATTATAGCTCCCAGTTTGCTCAGTGTCCTTCCTTCGATTAGCTCAGTGTGAAATGGCAGAACACTCACAACTGAACTTCTTAGGTAACAGAAAGTTAAAACCTGAGACGGCTTTTAAGAAAGAAATCTCAAAAGAACCAATGAGGTGCTTAGTCTAAGTTGTAGTCCAGGTGACCTCAGTCAGCCAATGACCTCAAACAATTCTCTCTCACTGAAATGCCTGATGGCTTTGGCTAAACCAAGATGTCCCTGAATATGTGCTCAGACACAGAACCTCCACAAACACTAGGCCCAAATAAAGCCTGAATATGGAAATGCTACAAATATCCCAACTACTTAGAAACAAACTGCACACATTTTTCTCACAGCTGAAAAGCATCAGTGAGCCTTTAAATGAAAGTTTTAAACAGCTAAAGGAGCCTCTAGAAAAAAGAGTTTAACTGCAACAAGTTATCAGAAATAAACAACCCAACAGATGCTTAATAAAAGTGGACAATTTCCAGTTAATACCTCACACTCAGTGAAACTAGCTAGAAAAATGCACAGTCCACAAAGTGCTATAAATAACAAAGAAAAAAGAACAAAATAAACAAAAAACAGGATACTTAATGTTATATATTATAGCTCCGAGTTTGCTCAGTGTCCTTCCTTCGATTAGGTCAGTGTGAAATGGCAGAACACTCACAACTGAACTTGTTAGGTAACAGAAAGTTGAAACCTGAGACAGCTTTTAAGAAAGAAATCTCAAAAGAACCAATGAGGTGCTTAGTTTAAGCTGTAGTCCAGGTGACCTCAGTCAGTCAATGATCTCAAACAATTCTCTCTCACTGAAATGCCTGATGGGTTTGGATAAACCAAGATGTCCCTGAATATGTGCTCAGACACACAGCCTCCACAAACACTAGGCCTGAATACAAGCCTGAATATAAAAATGCTACAAATATCCCCACTACTTAGAAATAAACTACAGAAATGTTTCTCACAGCTGAAAAGCAGCAGTGAGCCTTAAAATGAAAGTTTTAAACAGCTAAAGGTGCCCCTAGAAAAAAGAGTTTAACTGCAGCAAGTTATCAGAAACAAACAACCCAACAGATGCTTAATAAAAGTGGACAATTTCCAATTAATACCTCAAACAGTGAAACTAGCTAGAAAACCACACAGTACACAAAGTGCTATAAATAGCAAAGAAATAAAGAACAAAATAAACCAAAAACAGGATACTTAATGTTATATATTATAGCTCCGAGTTTGCTCAGTGTCCTTCCTTCAATTAGCTCAGTGTGAAATGGCAAAACACTTACAACTGAACTTCTTAGGTAACAGAAAGTTGAAACCTGAGACAGCTTTTAAGAAAGAAATCTCAAAAGAACCAATGAGGTGCTTAGTCTAAGCTTTAGTCCAGGTGTCCTCAGTCAGCCATTGACCTCAAACAATTCTCTCTCACTGAAATGCCTGATGGCTTTGGCTAAACCAAGATGTCCCTGAATATGTGCTCAGACACACAGCCTCCACAAACACTATGCCCAAATACAAGCCTGAATATGGAAATGCTATAAATATCCCCACTACTTAGAAACAAAATGCAGAAATGTTTGTCACAGCTGAAAAGCAGCAGCGAGCCTTTAAATGAAAGTTTTAAACAGCTAAAGGAGCCTCTAGAAAAGAGTTTAACTGCAACAAGTTACCAGAAACAAAGAACCCAACAGATGCTTAATAAAAGTGGACAATTTCCAGTTAATACCTCACACACAGTGAAACTAGCTAGAAAAATACACAGTACACAAAGTGTTATAAATAACAAAGAAATAAAGAACAAAATAAACAAAAAACAGAATACTTAATGTTATATATTATAGCTCCGAGTTTGCTCAGTGTCCTTCCTTCAATTAGCTCAGTGTGAAATGGCAAAACACTCACAACTGAACTTTAGGTAACAGAAAGTTTAAACCTGAGACAGCTTTTAAGAAAGAAATCTCAAAAGAACCAATGAGGTGCTTAGTCTAAGCTGTAGTGCAGGTGACCTCAGTGAGCCAATGACCTCAAACAATTCTCTCTCACTGAAATGCCTGATGGCTTTGGCTGAACCAAGATGTCCCTGAATATGTGCTCAGACACACAGCCTCCACAAACATTAGGCCCAAATACAAGCCTGAATATGGAAATGCTATAAATATCCCCACTACTTAGAAAGAAACTGCAGAAATGTTTCTCACAGCTGAAAAGCAGCAGTGAGCCTTTAAATGAAAGTTTTAAACAGCTAAAGGAGCCTCAAAAAAAAGAGTTTAACTGCAACCAGTTATCCGAAACAAACAACCCAACAGATTATTAATAAAAGTGGACAATTTCCAGTTAATACCTCACACTCAGTGAAACTAGTTAGAAAAATACACAGTACACAAAGGGGCTATAAATAACAAAGAAATAAAGAACAAAATAAACAAATAACAGGATACTTAATGTTATATAATATAGCTCCGAGTTTGCTCAGTGTCCTTCCTTTGATTAGCTCAGTGTGAAATGGCAGAACACTCACAATTGAACTTCTTAGGTAACAGAAAGTTGAAACCTGAGACAGCTTTTAAGAAAGAAATCTCAAAAGAACCAGTGAGGTGCTTAGACTAAGCTGTAGTCCAGGTGACCTCAGTCAGCCAATGACCTCAAACAATTCTCTCTCACTGAAATGCCTGATGGCTTTGGCTAAATCAAGATGTCCCTGAATATGTGCTCAGACACACAGCCTCCACAAACACTACACCCAAATACAAGCCTGAATATGGAAATGCTACAAATATCCCCACTACTTAGAACAAACTGCAGAAATATTTCGCACAACTGAAAAGCAGCAGTGAGCCTTTAAATGAAAGTTTTAAACAGCTAAAGGAGCCTCTAGAAAAAAGAGTTTAACTGCAACAAGTTATCAGAAACAAACAACCCGACAGTTTCTTAATAAAAGTGGACAATTTCCAGTTAATACCTAACACACAGTGAAACTAGCTCGAAAAATACACAATACACAAAGTGCTATAAATAACAAAGAAATAAAGAACAAAATAAACAAAAAACAGGATACTTAATGTTATATACTATAGCTCCGAGTTTGCTCAATGTCCTTCCTTCGATTAGGTCAGTGTGAAATGGCAGAACACTCACAACTGAACTTGTTAGGTAACAGAAAGTTGAAACCTGAGACAGCTTTTAAGAAAGAAATCTCAAAAGAACCAATGAGGTGCTTTGTCTAAGTTGTAGTCCAGGTGACCTCAGTCAGCCAATGACCTCAAACAATTCTCTCTCACTGAAATGCCTGATGACTTTGGCTAAACCAAGATGTCCCTGAATATGTGCTCAGACACACAGCCTCCACAAACACTAGGCCCAAATACAAGCCTGAATATGGAAATGCTACAAATATCCCCACTACTTAGAAACAAACTGCAGAAATATTTCTCACAGCCGAAAAGCAGCAGCAAGCCTTTAAATGAAAGTTTTAAACAGCTAAAGGAGCCTCTAGAAAAAAGAGTTTAACTGCAACAAGATATCAGAAACAAACAACCCAACAGATGCTTAATAAAAGTGGACAATTTCCAGGTAATACCTCAAACACAGTGAAACTAGCTAGAAAAATACACAGTACACAAAGTGCTGTAAATAACAAAGAAATAAAGAACAAAATAAACAAAAAACAGGATACTTAATGTTATATATTATAGCTCCGAGTTTGCTGTGTCCTTCCTTTGATTAGCTCAGTGTGAAATGGCCGAACACTCACAACTGAACTTTTTAGGTAACAGAAAGTTGAAACCTGAGACAGCTTTTGTTAGTTAGCCTGGGGGTTTCTGATAATATTAAAATCTGTGTTGGTTACATTTCTAGTAATCATTTTAATCGGAGTTGTCGGCTACTGAGACTTGTCTGCATATATCAAATGGGCACAAGCTGATTTAAGTATACTATTCTCTGCACGTATTTGAGATTTGAGTAATTTAATATTGTGTGTCTTTAATTCAGTAAATATTGTGTGTCTTTGTCTCTCTGCAGTTAGTTCCCTACCCCCTCCCTGTTTCCTGTTGTGGTGCTAATTTTGGTGGCTTTGGAATTGCCCACCCCTGCTGTAAATCTGTTTTTGCACACTCCTTCTGGACCCATCTCTTTATGCTCACTCAGCTGAGTACAGTAAGATCATATTTTGATTTCAGATACTCCTACCAGTCCCATCTCCTCTAAGTGTGTACAGAAAGTATCTTAATCTGCTGTTTCCTCCCTCTCCAAAAAAAAAAAAATTGCACTTCATCTGCTTTACTGTATTTGTGTTTCTTCCTATTTTATTACCTTATTTTGCTTTTGCTTCTTCTTAAAAGTACTCAATTGAATTTATTCTGCTGCCTTTATTACTGCTTGTTAGTAGCCTGATTAAACTGTAACTGTTATTCTAAGGCCCTTTGGTTTAATCACTTGGGCTTCAAACCAGTTGTTTTAGATTAAGAAGGTTTGTGGTCTGCACTGTTGTGGCAGGACAGGTAGCATACATCCTTCTAAGTTGGAAACTGCTGATTGAAGGCTCAGTGTCTGTTATTCTAAAAGTGTATTAGTTTTGGGTTAAGCACTTGGGCTTCAGGCCAATTATTTTGCATTAAGAAGGTTTGTGGTCTGCACTCTTGTAGGAGGAGAGGTTAGATTCTGCCCTTCTGAGCTGCGAATTTCTGGTTAAAGGTTTATTGCGCATGCTTACTTGAACTGTTTCTTTCTGAAATCAGTACGCCTTGTTTGCTGTAGCATAGACTAGATTCAGGCCGGCTGGATCTAGCTTTGTTTGTATAACTTGTGCACTGATCCAGGCCGTCTTTTTTGGAGAAGGTTTCTCTGTACCCTAGTGGCAGGACTGTGCGGTTAGAGCTTGTCTGATTGAAGACTGCTGGAACAGGGCTCAGTTTTGAGCTTTTTAACTGTTTAATTGGGTAAAGTGTTGTTTTGATTGTATCTGCTCTATTTTTCTGAAAAAGAAATATTTATATATATACTTGTTTCACACCTTTCTGAACTAGTATAGTCCAATTTTCAGGTCACTGCTGAATCCAGGGCTGTGTTACAAGTTTCTGTGTTGCCCATACCTTACTTGGATAGAAGGAAGCCTCCATTCACCTGTGAGAGGGAGCTTTGAGCAGCCTATCTATCCCTGGAGGAGTGCTTTCAGCCCAGACGTTAGTAGAATATGTGCTCAGACACACAGCCTCCACAAACACTAGGCCTGAATACAAGCCTGAATATAAAAATGCTACAAATATCCCCACTACTTAGAAATAAACTACAGAAATGTTTCTCACAGCTGAAAAGCAGCAGTGAGCCTTAAAATGAAAGTTTTAAACAGCTAAAGGTGCCCCTAGAAAAAAGAGTTTAACTGCAGCAAGTTATCAGAAACAAACAACCCAACAGATGCTTAATAAAAGTGGACAATTTCCAATTAATACCTCAAACAGTGAAACTAGCTAGAAAACCACACAGTACACAAAGTGCTATAAATAGCAAAGAAATAAAGAACAAAATAAACCAAAAACAGGATACTTAATGTTATATATTATAGCTCCGAGTTTGCTCAGTGTCCTTCCTTCAATTAGCTCAGTGTGAAATGGCAAAACACTTACAACTAAACTTCTTAGGTAACAGAAAGTTGAAACCTGAGACAGCTTTTAAGAAAGAAATCTCAAAAGAACCAATGAGGTGCTTAGTCTAAGCTTTAGTCCAGGTGTCCTCAGTCAGCCATTGACCTCAAACAATTCTCTCTCACTGAAATGCCTGATGGCTTCGGCTAAACCAAGATGTCCCTGAATATGTGCTCAGACACACAGCCTCCACAAACACTATGCCCAAATACAAGCCTGAATATGGAAATGCTATAAATATCCCCACTACTTAGAAACAAAATGCAGAAATGTTTGTCACAGCTGAAAAGCAGCAGCGAGCCTTTAAATGAAAGTTTTAAACAGCTAAAGGAGCCTCTAGAAAAAAGAGTTTAACTGCAACAAGTTACCAGAAACAAAGAACCCAACAGATGCTTAATAAAAGTGGACAATTTCCATTTAATACCTCACACACAGTGAAACTAGCTAGAAAAATACACAGTACACAAAGTGTTATAAATAACAAAGAAATAAAGAACAAAATAAACAAAAAACAGAATACTTAATGTTATATATTATAGCTCCGAGTTTGCTCAGTGTCCTTCCTTCAATTAGCTCAGTGTGAAATGGCAAAACACTCACAACTGAACTTCTTAGGTAACAGAAAGTTTAAACCTGAGACAGCTTTTAAGAAAGAAATCTCAAAAGAACCAATGAGGTGCTTAGTCTAAGCTGTAGTGCAGGTGACCTCAGTGAGCCAATGACCTCAAACAATTCTCTCTCACTGAAATGCCTGATGGCTTTGGCTGAACCAAGATGTCCCTGAATATGTGCTCAGACACACAGCCTCCACAAACATTAGGCCCAAATACAAGCCTGAATATGGAAATGCTATAAATATCCCCACTACTTAGAAAGAAACTGCAGAAATGTTTCTCACAGCTGAAAAGCAGCAGTGAGCCTTTAAATGAAAGTTTTAAACAGCTAAAGGAGCCTCAAGAAAAAAAAGAGTTTAACTGCAACCAGTTATCCGAAACAAACAACCCAACAGATTATTAATAAAAGTGGACAATTTCCAGTTAATACCTCACACTCAGTGAAACTAGTTAGAAAAATACACAGTACACAAAGGGGCTATAAATAACAAAGAAATAAAGAACAAAATAAACAAATAACAGGATACTTAATGTTATATAATATAGCTCCGAGTTTGCTCAGTGTCCTTCCTTTGATTAGCTCAGTGTGAAATGGCAGAACACTCACAATTGAACTTCTTAGGTAACAGAAAGTTGAAACCTGAGACAGCTTTTAAGAAAGAAATCTCAAAAGAACCAATGAGGTGCTTAGACTAAGCTGTAGTCCAGGTGACCTCAGTCAGCCAATGACCTCAAACAATTCTCTCTCACTGAAATGCCTGATGGCTTTGGCTAAACCAAGATGTCCCTGAATATGTGCTCAGACACACAGCCTCCACAAACACTACACACAAATACAAGCCTGAATATGGAAATGCTACAAATATCCCCACTACTTAGGAAACAAACTGCAGAAATATTTCGCACAACTGAAAAGCAGCAGTGAGCCTTTAAATGAAAGTTTTAAACAGCTAAAGGAGCCTCTAGAAAAAAGAGTTTAGCTGCAACAAGTTATCAGAAACAAACAACCGAACAGATCCTTAATAAAAGTGGACAATTTCCAGTTAATACCTCACACACAGTGAAACTAGCTAGAAAAATACACAGTACACAAAGTGCTATAAATAACAAAGAAATAAAGAACAAAATAAACAAAAAACAGGATACTTAATGTTATATACTATAGCTCCGAGTTTGCTCAATGTCCTTCCTTCGATTAGGTCAGTGTGAAATGGCAGAACACTCACAACTGAACTTGTTAGGTAACAGAAAGTTGAAACCTGAGACAGCTTTTAAGAAAGAAATCTCAAAAGAACCAATGAGGTGCTTTGTCTAAGCTGTAGTCCAGGTGACCTCAGTCAGCCAATGACCTCAAACAATTCTCTCTCACTGAAATGCCTGATGACTTTGGCTAAACCAAGATGTCCCTGAATATGTGCTCAGACACACAGCCTCCACAAACACTAGGCCCAAATACAAGCCTGAATATGGAAATGCTACAAATATCCCCACTACTTAGAAACAAACTGCAGAAACATTTCTCACAGCCGAAAAGCAGCAGTAAGCCTTTAAATGAAAGTTTTAAACAGCTAAAGGAGCCTCTAGAAAAAGAGTTTAACTGCAACAAGATATCAGAAACAAACAACCCAACAGATGCTTAATAAAAGTGGACAATTTCCAGATAATACCTCAAACACAGTGAAACTAGCTAGAAAAATACACAGTACACAAAGTGCTGTAAATAACAAAGAAATAAAGAACAAAATAAACAAAAAAGGATAGTTAATGTTATATATTATAGCTCGAGTTTGCTGTGTCCTTCCTTTGATTAGCTCAGTGTGAAATGGCGAACACTCACAACTGAACTTTTAGGTAACAGAAAGTTGAAACCTGAGACAGCTTTTGTTAGTTAGCCTGGGGGTTTCTGATAATATTAAAATCTGTGTTGGTTACATTTCTAGTAATCATTTTAATCGGAGTTGTCGGCTACTGAGACTTGTCTGCATATATCAAATGGGCACAAGCTGATTTAAGTATACTATTCTCTGCACGTATTTGAGATTTGAGTAATTTAATATTGTGTGTCTTTAATTCAGTAAATATTGTGTGTCTTTGTCTCTCTGCAGTTAGTTCCCTACCCCCTCCCTGTTTCCTGTTGTGGTGCTAATTTTGGTGGCTTTGGAATTGCCCACCCCTGCTGTAAATCTGTTTTTGCACACTCCTTCTGGACCCATCTCTTTATGCTCACTCAGCTGAGTACAGTAAGATCATATTTTGATTTCAGATACTCCTACCAGTCCCATCTCCTCTGCGGTGTACAGAAAGTATCTTAATCTGCTGTTTCCTCCCTCTCCAAAAAAAAATTGCACTTCATCTGCTTTACTGTATTTGTGTTTCTTCCTATTTTATTACCTTATTTTGCTTTTGCTTCTTCTTAAAAGTACTCAATTGAATTTATTCTGCTGCCTTTATTACTGCTTGTTAGTAGCCTGATTAAACTGTAACTGTTATTCTAAGGCCCTTGGTTTAATCACTTGGGCTTCAAACCAGTTGTTTTAGATTAAGAAGGTTTGTGGTCTGCACTGTTGTGGCAGGACAGGTAGCATACATCCTTCTAAGTTGGAAACTGCTGATTGAAGGCTCAGTGTCTGTTATTCTAAAAGTGTATTAGTTTTGGGTTAAGCACTTGGGCTTCAGGCCAATTATTTTGCATTAAGAAGGTTTGTGGTCTGCACTCTTGTAGGAGGAGAGGTTAGATTCTGCCCTTCTGAGCTGCGAATTTCTGGTTAAAGGTTTATTGCGCATGCTTACTTGAACTGTTTCTTTCTGAAATCAGTACGCCTTGTTTGCTGTAGCATAGACTAGATTCAGGCCGGCTGGATCTAGCTTTGTTTGTATAACTTGTACACTGATCCAGGCCGTCTTTTTTGGAGAAGGTTTCTCTGTACCCTAGTGGCAGGACTGTGCGGTTAGAGCTTGTCTGATTGAAGACTGCTGGAACAGGGCTCAGTTTTGAGCTTTTTAACTGTTTAATTGGGTAAAGTGTTGTTTTGATTGTATCTGCTCTATTTTTCTGAAAAAGAAATATTTATATATATACTTGTTTCACACCTTTCTGAACTAGTATAGTCCAATTTTCAGGTCACTGCTGAATCCAGGGCTGTGTTACAAGTTTCTGTGTTGCCCATACCTTACTTGGATAGAAGGAAGTTTCTCCATTCACCTGTGAGAGAGGGGAGCTTTGAGCAGCCTATCTATCCCTGGAGGAGTGCTTTCAGCCCAGACGTTAGTAGTTTATTGGCCATTTTGGGCTAATTTTGATTGTATCTGCTCTATTATCTGAAAAAAAATATATATACTTTTTCACCCCTTTCTGAACTAGTATTGTCCAGTTTTCAGGTTATTGCTGAATCCAGGCCTGTGTTACAAGTTTCTGTGTTGCCCATACCTTCCTTGGATAGAAGAAAGTTTCCGTGTTCAACTGTGAGAGAGGGGAGCTTTGAACATCCTATCTGTCCCTGGAGGAGTGGTTTCAGCCCAGAAGTTAGTAGTTTATCGGCCATTTTGGGCTATTTTATATCTGTTTCACTTCCCTGCTATAAAAAACGCATTTGTGCGGTTTTGCGCACTGGGCAGTGCTGTTTAGCTAGAATTAAACTATTCTCTGCTCCACGAAGTCTACTCTTCAATTTTTCCCTTGGAACTAGACAAACCTTCAATTTTAGCACTCAAACCATTCATTTCACAGTCATTGCTTAAAACTCATAGCAAGCACTAATTAACCCTAGCACTAGACTCCCCCTATACTATCCAGAAGGACAAGGCTCTCTATTCGTCCCCACCAGCCAATCAGAAAAACAGCTTACTTTACCTATTCAGGCATGTCCAAAGGGCAGTTTCTGGTGCACTCTCCAGTCCAACTGGTGAATCTGGGCATTTTGAGTGAATGTTACATCTGCCTCATGTACACAGACAACCCTCTCCTCCTACCACCAAACAATAATATATGCGAGACATGCAATTATACAGCCAAACTGGAGGCAAAGCTCTCTCAACCCAAGACTGGAACTGACAGTCAAGAGGAGAAGGGTAATACTTGCAACACACCACCAGTCTCACATAGACCTAATAAACCAACACCATCAAATAACACACATAAATACATGAAAACATACTCAGAGGCTCTAAATAAAAATCTGCAAAAGTAACAGAGACCTCCAAAGCAGACATCCAAGCAACCTCCACACCCCATCACCAACCATGAAACACATACTTCACATAATAAGTGTGCCATGCAATCACAGCCCTTTACGCAAAATAACATACCCAACACACTAGTAATAGGCAACTCTATAGTCAGGCACACTGATGTCCCACTAACTAGGCTGGACAAGGAGAAAGTTACAGTTAGCTGCCTGTTGGGTGCCAGGATCCGCCACATAACACAAACACTCAGGTCACTCCAGAACAAGTACAAATATGACTCTGTCATTGTCCATGTTGATGTGAATGACCTGAGACGTACCTCCCTGGACTACATGAAAAGAGACATGGAGGAGCTGTCCGATCTTGCAGCCGGGGCAGGTATGACCTTAGCCCTGAGTAGCATCCTGCCATCACCCAGACTGATACCACAGTACAAGGACAAAATGATTCACTTCAACAATTGGCTAAGCTTCTGGTGTCATTCTAAGGGAATCCAGTATCTGTCTGCCTGGGATGACATGATCGACAGACTACGCTGCTTTGTCAGAGATGACCTGCACCTGTCACCCTTGGGATTCCAGATACTGGAAAAGGCTCTTGCCACCCCTATAGTGCCTTTTTTAGGCAAGGTTCAAATGACAAATTCATCACTGTAACAGGTACAAGCAAGCAAAATCTGAGGGTAATGCTACTCAATGCTTGAAGTCTAAACCTCAAAATACACTCACTGGAGGCACTCCTTAAAATGGAGAACATCGACATCTGTGCAGTGACAGAGACCTGGTTCAAAGCTCCAGAGAGCACCCCTGCATTACCAGGTTATAATTCATACCACACCTTTCGGCCACCAAACACAGACTGAAACACTAAAGGTGGAGGAGTGTCCATATTCATTAAGGATATCCACACCTCCAAGCTAGTTATTCAGCATAATGCATCCGAGATTATCCAAGTTCAACTAAATCTGGGAAAAACTGCAATCCAGATTGTAGCTTGCTACAGACCCCCACCATGCCCAGGATTCCCACTCCTCTTTTCTTGATACACTGGAAAATATTAAGGTACAATCCAACACCCTAATAATGGGTGATTTCAACTACCCCACCATTAACTGGGAAAACTACTTGTGTACCAACTCTTTTGCTCAACGTTTTCTGGAATTCATCAATTCCAATGCCTTGGATCAACTTATGCACACCCCTACCAGGGGCAGCAATATCCTAGACCTGGTCATCTCCAACATGGGTGACCGGTGTTCCACACCAGAGGTCAGCTCCTCATTGGTCAGATCCGACCACAAGCTAATCACCCTAGACATCCACGTCATGCTCCCACCCCCCGTTAGGAAAACTACTGTAAAAAATTTCTCCAAAGCCATCTTCATGCTTCTTAAGACAGAAGTAGCAAACTTCACGACACCCATGCAGATGGACAATAGAGGTACGACTGCTGAATCCTATACAAATGCACTTTATAAGCATTTACATGAGTGCATGGATCATGCTATCCCTAACAGAGCCAAGATGCTATCCTCCAAAAAAAGGAAGCCAATCTGGTGGTCTGCCATAAACAAACTCTACAACAGAAGAAAGAAACTGTTTCAAAAAAGAGTAAAATCCCACGATTGGAGGAACACCTTGGTCAGCCTCAATAAGAAGCTGTGATCCCTCATAAAATACTCCAAAGCTAGTTATGAAAACAAAATCGCCACTGATTCTAAAGACAACCACAAAGCATTCTATAGCTATGTCAAGAATCTCAATGGCAACACTCCGATCTGCTCTGAGTTACAGCACAATGACACTAAATATACAGAACTAACTGATATTGCCGACATCCTGGCAGATAGGTTCAGTGCTAACTTTACCCCCCTCTCACCCCTAAAGGGCCCATCTTTACACCGGAAGAATGCAAATTTCCTGTAATCATGGCTGCACAGGTAAAAACCTCACTCTCCAAAGCCAAGAACACAGCATCCATGGGACCTGACAACATCCCAGGCTGCCTTCTACATGAACTACAGAATGAACTGGCACCCCACCTATATACCATGTTCAATCATAGCCACACCTCAGGCTTTGTGCCTGCTGAATGGCGCACTGCGATGGTTATCCCATTCCACAAAGTGGGGGGGGGGCACAACAGACCCCGGGAACTACCCCATTAGCCTGACGAGTCTGGTCTGCGAGGCCATTTATTTTATTTATTTTATTTATTTATATTTGTTGACCGGGAGTGTCCGACTGGATGTAGGTCCATTTTCAGCGGAGGCCTGGGGAGAAAAGCTCCACAGTTAAAATAAACAGACAGTAGTTACATTGGATTACATGGCGATTAACAATTTACATAGCAATTACTTACAACATATTTACAGATGAAGAACATAGTACATCAGTAGACAACTAGAATCTTTATCTGTGAAGTACATAACAGACATTAACAAATGTTACAATAAGAAGTTCCTGCTGTATAATAAGTACTAGGCTTATGAGCATCTGAGCTTGCTATAATCAAGGTAGTTAGTGGAGTGGAAAGAAAGGTAGTGGTTGGATGGGCTGGGTGATATTAGAGTGGGAGTTGCAAGGACATAGCCAGCATGTTTTTAGGTGCGCTTTTAATAAAGTTTTGAAGTTGGTGCATGATGGTACGGAGGTAATTGTGGGTGGGAGGGAGTTCCATAATTTGGCTATGGTGCAAGAGAATAGTGCTTCACCAGCAGAGTTATTGGCTTTAGTGATCTGCAAGTGATTTTTATTGTTGGATCTTAGTGGTCTGGTGGTGCTATAGGGTTGGAGTAGATTCTGGAGGGATGGGACATTTAGTGGATGGTTTACTAGTTTGTGGGCGAGTGAGAGTTGATACCATTGAAGGAGGTGAAGGAGTTCAAGCCTGTCCAGTTCAGCAAGTGAGAGGCAGTGGTGACTACGGTAGGATGCCCCTGTGGCGAATCTGATGATTTTGTTGTAGCAGGTCTCTAGCTTGTTTAGATCGCATTGTCTTAGGTTGGTATATATTGGAGAGGCATAAAGCAGGGTGGAGATAAGGTGGGAATTTGCTATTGAAATCTTTGCTGCTTTGGTGAGAAGTTGCTTATTTCTGTATAATGCTCCTAGTTTTTTGTGGACTTTTTTATGGTCATGGATATGGCCATGGAACGTATCATCATGGAACTCATAAACAAAGACATTGGAGATCTCCAAACTCTGGACCCCACACAGTTCGGGTTTGTAAAAAGCAGATTATGTCTTCTAAACCTGATAGACTTCTTTGAAGCAGTCACCAGAGCCATAGATGAGGGTAAGGTGGTTCACACAGCCTATCTAGATCTCGCCAAGGAGTTCAACACCATCCCCAAATGTGGAATTATAGATAAACTCACTAAACTAGGTATAAATCATTATGTCACAAGATGGGTTGCCAACTGGCTTACTGACAGAGCCCACACTGTCAAAGACTCCAAATCAGACTTCAGAACAGTGACAAGTGGAGTACCACAGGGTTCAGTCCTGGGTCCTCTCCTGTTTGGTATCTACATCTCTGAACTACAGGCTAACCCAGAAGGTCTTTGGCTAACTAAATTCGTAGATGACTGCAAATTAGGAGCCATAATCGAAATTTCTAACGATGTGGACGTCCTACAAAAGGGCCTCACTGAGACAGATGCCTGGTGTCAAAGCCATGGTCTCAAGCTCAATGCCAAAAAGTGCATTGTCATCCTCTTTGGTAAAAACTCTGTACCTATGAACTACTACATAGGCGGTAGTCTACTTAACATCGAAAGTGTGATAAGAGACCTTGGGACACAGGTGGACAGTAGTCTTTCCTTTGATAATCTCATCACCACAGTGGTCAGGAAATCCTTCTACGTGACACACCTCATCACAAAAGGTTTCTCATCCAGAAAAAAAGAAGTCATTGTTCCCCTCTACCCATCACTTATTAGACCCATTTTAGAGTACAACGCCCTTTTTGGTATGTACCTCACAAGACATCTACAACTGGAAAGGCCACAGAAATACCTCACAAAGAGGATTACTGGCCTCCAACAGATGCCCTACACAGACCGACTCAAAAAACTCCAGCTTTACTCCGTCGCATATTGCCTACTCAGAGGCAATCTCTGCCTAACATACAAAGCTATGTCAAACTCAGAGCTTTTGGACATGCTCCACTTAAAGAAATCCCAGTCCCTCCGAGCTACACGCTCTAGGGACCTAAACCTTGTCACTACAATGAACAGAACATGCTGGAGGGATAGATTCCTGTCCCAGAAACCTCCAATACTCTGGAACAGACTACCTATCTATGTCAAACAGAGCTCCTCATTAGCACTCTTCAAGTAAAATCTTGATGACTAGATGGGTAATAGGAAAGTCACCCCGGGGATCACTTCTGTGGTTCTGCTTGACAGGGGCACAGTAAAATAAATTTCTTGGGTGGTGAAAGCCAGGGTACTTTTTTGGCTAGGCTTGCATAGGCCCTAGGGCCGATAGCCTAGTACCTACCTATGAACCTATGAACTACTTAATCTGAGTTAGCTTCGCTTAGCACCATGCAAACACACTTACTCCCACTTACTACTGCTTACACCTGCTTACCCCATGCTAATTTCTTTAAAAGAAAGAAAAAAGAGGTGATAGAAAAGTGGTGAAAAAAGGGGGCATGCAGAGGGAAAAACAATATGAAAGATAGCTAAGAATGTGCAGGACAGGTTTAGGGAAGGTATATAGCTGTCCATTTCTTCTGCAGCAACAGCTGTGCATATATACAGAATTTAGAGATACATTTGGACACTCAAACCCCTGACAGAGGGGTGAGGACAACAGTAATGTGTTGTGAAGCCAGCTAGACCAGATTACATGTGTCCAGTGGACATGTACAAAATGGACAGCTATGTATGGGGCGACATGTTTTTGTGGGAACAGATTGTCGTTTTTTTTAAGGTGAGAGTGGGATGTTGGGGAAAGATAGTGGGTATATTTGGGTAGGTAGTTTGGGTAGGTAGACAGACAAGGCAGACAATACAGCCGACAATATGACACATGTGGTGGGTAAACAACTTGGACGGGGAAGGGTGGTTTGTAATCGGATGCTCATGAGCCCCCAAATGTATACAGTGGGATTATGGTATGGTCCCCACCCATGGGCAGTCACCACTGCACCTTCATGGCCTTGAAGGTGACTGTGCTGGGGGCTAAGCAGGAGGGGCAGGCTGACACTCTAGGTGCACCACACGGCCCTCAAGCTGATGTAGCAGATCTCCAAATTCCTTGTGGAGCTCGCTATGTACCAGACCCCAGACCTGGCTTCGGGTGACAGTATCCTGTCTACGCCCGCACCCAGGGGGGGGGACGAGCCCCATCCCCTAAGGCAGTTCCACCTGAAGGTGGTGCAGGACCAGCAGATGAGGAGGTCCTGGGGTGGGACCCAGATGTGGTGGGGCCCAGTGCCATGGCCAGATGAGGTAGGAGAGACAGATCCACTGGGATTGGCTTTCCCAGATGTGTTATGGTGTTGCAGTTGTAGAACATATGTTGGTTAGTCATGCAAAACACATTCCAGGATTAGTTATAACAGCATGCATGAGTATTCCCATTAACCCAAACAACAGATTTGGAACAGTTGCATAGTAAACAGAACACATGCATATATGGAACCAGAGTGGGCATTACAACGGCATGCAGGTTACATTGATAGCAACAGGGCACCAATTATAGTATTTGAATAGGGGGCATTGATAGAAAAACATTTCAATATTTGTAGAATAATAGGACACATGTCCCAACAATAGGTTTGGTGAAAAACATACCCATTGATTTATGTGTGTAGATTATTGGTGCAGATAAGGTGGAGGAGAGAGAGAGAGATGTCAATTAACAACTGAATATGCTTGAAGTGCTCACAACTTTAATGATCATTGCTCTAATCATTACTCTACAGGTATTGCCTCGCTTTACATTGACCTATGGCACTGGGTTGAGGAGTAGTAAGTTTGTACACAGTGTATGATTATAGGCTTCTTACAGCTCATTTATACCTTTTCTTACCTGGCAGACATGTGGAAGGAATTTCTGTTAACACCACCTGACTGTTTCTACCCATATTCACATAGTCAAGGTTACATATCTGCAGTCATAACTGTGTGTGTGTGTGTGTGTGTGTGTGTGTGTGTGTGTGTGTGTGTGTGTGTGTGTGTGCACGCTAGTGCCATAATCCACCTTGATTTCTTTCAGTCACCCTGGGTGTTGGCTGCTGTGACCACTAGCTTTGACAGCGTGACCCTTGAGGGACATTTCTTGGAGGGGACTACTTGGTGTACATACTTCTCTTGCTGTCATTTGCAACCTTGGGGTTGGACAGTGTGTGTTGTACACAGTATATAATTACAGGATTCTTACAGCAAATTCAAACCTTTTCTTACCTGACAGGCCTGTGGAGGAAATATCTGTTAACACTACCTGACTGTTTCTACACGTATTCACATATTCTTAGATGAGATTATGCAAACAGCTTAATAGCACTCCCGGGATTTGTACCGTGCTGGTTTGTGCAAAAAAGAACACAAGGCTGTGTTTCATCACAATGAGTTATTGAGGAGCAGCTGCTTTTTTCCCGACTGTTTTCATTTTAATAGTGTGTTGTTTGGACAATCTCCCTTGTGTTTCTGATATTCATACATGGCAGATGCTTGTTATAATCTGTAGTCAGACCTTGACATATTACATTATGGAAAACAATGGTTAACACAGCATTACTATTCAGGGAGCAGATCCTGGTGCATGGAACATTTCTTATAGCTAATCTGTTAACGTTAACATTACACATCTACATTCAAACTACCATATACCAAAGTACACACAACAGTCTGGTGTTTAGAGTTGTATTGACAGGTACTGCTACACTTTTACTGATATACATATATATATATATATATATATATATATATATATATATATATATATATATATATATATACTGTACATCAGTATTGCTCTGCTAATGTTTTGTTTATTAAGTACAAACAGTACACATTACTAACTACTGGCAGGTGACATTCTACTGCATTCTATTTATTTGATTGATTTATTTGATGATTTATTTATACACACAATACATCAGATTAAGTGCTTTCATTTCCAACAGGAAACTTCATCAGAATCACACAGCAAGAACTTCCTCCATCTTAAATAATTAATAACCATATCCTATTTGATGATAATCAACAGGTATTTTTTTAAAAAAACAGTGAATGAAAAACAGTAATTAATAAAAACTGAGACGCTTTGAAGTGTATCTGAAGTGTTACAAAATATAAAAATACTTTTTATAAAAAGCTTTTTTTAAACATTTTAAAAGACAATCATTATTATAAAAACTGCAATAATGAATGTATTTTTATTTTAAATGCCTTCAAAGGTCTTCTTGGTGTTAATTTATTTTAACCTATTTGCTTTCAATTTTAATGCAGGTAAAAGAGGGATGTGAAAATTTAGACCAGGGAAAGTGCAGGCATCCAGGCGCAATTGCCAGATAAGTTCCCTAAACTCGTCTACTTTCCCAGTTTCCCCCTCTATCATCCTTGAATTTCAAGTTTTCTATCACCCAAAACTTAAAATCAGCATTGGGGCATCTGGAAATATGTCTGGCCAAGGCATTGGTTTCTCTGCCCCTACTCACATCATACATGTGTTCATAAATCCATTGTCTTAAATTACGTTCCATCTTGCCGACATAGAATGCATGACAAACAGAACAAACACATATATAAATCACCCCTCTAGTGTAGCAGCTGAAATAACCATTGGCTCTCAACTTGTACCTGGGTATCCTTAAGGAGTCAGCTTCAGCCATAAATATACATTGGGGACATCTGCCACATTTGAAAGTTCCTAATTTAGTTGTATTATTATTAGTAGAATTATTTTTGTTTTCCAGTATTTCTTTTAAATTACAATTCCTTTTGTAACTATATTGCAGTCTGTGGCTGAACAACTCCAATCTGTTAGGCATCTTTCCAAACATATCCCAGATCCCCCTGATAGTTTTCTTGACCCATGGGATGTTCTGATCATACGTGACCACCAAATAAGGGGTCCTGGAATCTGTGGTTTTTGAGGTTTCTGTCTCTATCACATTGACTGTTTCATTTGTGTCATTCACCCTCCTAAGCAAGGGTTTGTATCTATTACCCCACTCATTGATAACCAAGTCTTTCAGTGGAGTTATGAGGGTGTCTGGGTATCCCCTGTCCAAAAATAGGATACGAACAAACTCTAGTTCATCAATAAGATCCTGTCTTTCTGAGGTCGTTCGAGCCACCCTGATCATCTGCCCTTTAACAATATTTGTTTTTTGGAAATAGGGATGATGACTATCATAGTGTAGGTATGAATTTGAAAAACATTCCTTCCTGTAAACTTTTGATGTAAATTTCCCATCTACCATGTCTTTTCTAATAGAGACATCCAAGTAATGCACCTCATTAATCCCTACTGTGTGGGTGAAATCCCAAAAATCTGTAGTATTATTGAGGTATTCCATAAAGGGGGTAATCAAATCCACAAGTCCATCCCAAACAATAAAAATATTGTCCAGAAAACAATAATATTTATGCAGGTGTTATATGTGTTATGAAACCGGACAAAGAAGGAGGGGTGGTTCTGATGGAGAACTGGATGTATGGTGCTAAGATGATGGAACTCTTGAATGTGGAAGGGTAGATATACTGTGGTGTCTACAAATGAGTTAAATATAGCATATAGAAGGCTAGATTTGATTTTGGAAGACAACGTCAGTCAATGATTAATTGATATACAATTGTTTAAGTTTTTCTAGGTGGATAAACCATACATACCAGGAAGTTTTGGGATTCCCAAAATCCACAAGGACCCGAAAAATCCTCCCCTTAGACCCATAGTTACACCTGAAGGGTCCAAAACACAACCTTTAGCAATATTTGTGGATGCTAAGTTAAAACCTTTCTACAAATTGTTCCCACATATACTCATTGATTCATAGGATTTTTTAGAGATAATGGGGAATTTAGATTTCAAATCTGAATGTCTTCCTCACTATCGATGTACGAGACTTGTTTTCGGTTATACCACACAACATAGGATTGGAGTGGTTTGAGAACATGTTAGTGGAATTCTCTTTTCTGTCCAATACTGATTTTTGAATTGTCCAAGAGAACATGGAACTAGTTCTTAAAAACAATTTTCTATATTTTCAAGGGGAATATTACCACCAATTGGATGGAGTTGCCATGGGTTCATCTTGTGCACTCATTTATGCAAATATTGTAATGCTTTTCTGGGAGAAAAAATGTTGTAATTAACTCCATTTATGAGGGACACTTGCATAAATATTATTGTTTTCTGGACGATATTTTTATTGTTTGGGATGGACCTGTGGATTTCATTACCCCCTTTATAGAATACCTCAATAATACTACAGATTTTTGGGATTTCACCCCCACAGTAGGGATTAATGAGGTGCATTACCTGGATGTCTGTATTAGAAAAGACATGGTAAATGGGAAATTTACATCAAAAGTTTATAGGAAGGAATGTTTTTCAAATTCATCCCCATTTCCAAAAAACAAATATTGTTAAAGGGCAGATGATCAGGGTGGCTCGAATGACCTCAGAAAGACAGGCTCTTATTGATGAACGAGTTTGTACGTATCCTATTTTTGGACAGGGGATACCCAGACACCCTCATAACTCCATTGAAAGACTTGGTTATCAATGAGTAGGGGTAATGTATATAAACCCTTACTTAGGAGGGTGAATGACACAAATGAAAGTCAATGTGATAGACAGAAGCCTCAAAAACCACAGATTCCAGGACCCCTTATTTAGTGGTCATGTATGATCAGAACATCCCATGGGTCAAGAAAACTATCAGGGGGATCTGGGATATGTTTGGCAAGATGCCTAACAGATTGGAGGTGTTCAGTCGGGTCTACTACGGTTGATTGAAAACTCACTTGATTGAAAATGAAATTACTAGGACCACTTCACTGAAAGCTCACTTCACTGAAAACTCACTTGACTGAAACTCATTTCATTGAAAGTCATAAATGGCCTTTTCCCCACTGTAGTGTGACCCTGGAGTTAGTATATAAAGTAAGGGGGGGTGTGGGGAGGCACAGCCCCCCATATTGGGGGGTGTGGGGGGCGAAGCCCTCCACATATCTTGGTTATATATTCTCTTTTGGAAACAATTATTTATTGTACTTGTAAGTATCACTGTGTATAGTTTAAAATGTTTATAATATTTGGGGGCTACGCCCCCACACCCCCCCAATGTGGGGGGCTGTGCCCCCACCCCCTTACTTTATATACTAACTCCAGAGTCGTACTACAGTGGGGAAAAGGCCATTTATGACTTTCAATAAAATGATTTAAAAAAAAAGAGTTTTCAATGAAGTGAGCTTTCAGTGAAGTGGTCCTAGGAATTTCATTTTCAGTCAAGTGAGTTTTCAATCAACCATAGTAGACCCATTTAGCCACAGGCTGCAATACAGTTACAGAAGGAATTGTAATTTAAAAGAAATACTGGAAAACAAAAATAATTCTAATAATAATACAACCAAATTAGGAACTTTCAAATGTGGCAGATGCCCCCAATGTATATTTATGGCTGAAGGCGACACCACCTTAAGGATACCCGGATACAAGTTGAGAGCCAATGATAATTTCAGCTGCTACACTAGAGGGGTGATTTATATATGTGTTTTTTCTGTTTGTCATGCGTTCTATGTCGGCAAGACGGAGCATAATTTAAGACAACAGATTTACGAACACATGTATGATGTACGTAGGGGCAGAGAAACCAATACAGAGAAACCAAAGCTTTGGCCAGACATATTTCCAGATGCCGCATTGCTGATTTTAAGTTTTGGGTGTTAGAAAACTTGAAAAAGGATGATAGAGGGGGAGACTGGGAAAGTAGACTTGAATTTAAGGAATTTATTTGGCAATTGCACCTGGATGCCTGCACTTTCCCTGGTCTGATCACATCTCTCTTTTACCTGCATTAAAATTGAAAGCAAATAGGTTAAAATAAATGAACACCAAGAAGAACTTTGAAGGCATTTAAAATAAAAAATAAATTAATTATTGGAATTTTTATAATAATTGTCTTTTAAAATGTTTTTTAAAAAAAGCTTTTTATGAAAAGTCTTTTTATATTTTGTAACACCAGATACACTTCAAAGCATCTCACAGTTTTTATTAATTACTATTTTTGATTCACTGTTTTTTTAAAAAAATACCTGTGGATTATCATCCAATAGGATATGGTTATTAATTATTTAAGATGGAGGAAGTTCTTGCTGTGTGATTCTGATGAGTTTTCCAGTTGGAAATGAAAGCACTTAATCTGATGTATTGTGTGTATAAACAAATAGTTTTTTTGGAACTTTATTTGTCTTTCACCAGTTTTTGGAGGGATAGCGTTTATTGGAGCCTTGTACTGAAGTTCGTGTAGTTCTGTTTTTTATTTTACTTCATTTGGTCCTTTTTGAATATTCTATTTATTTGCTCTGACTACTGTTAGCTACATTAGTACTCACCAGCCTCGTGATGCAGCCTTAGCAGCCTGCTGGCATGGTCTTCTAAGTTCACAGCCCTCTCTTCTGAAGCTGTACAGGAGCTAGAGAAACATGTATGCATACCTTTCCATGTCATACTTAGGCTGGACTCTGATACACAAGAATTGGTAGTGATACTTACACATTTTTGGGACATTCTGTGCCTGAGCATCTTGGACCCACTGCTCCAAGAGGTCTTTCTTTCTTCGCTTCAAGTCAGCATAGTGATACCAGACCTGCTCACCAGTTCAAGGGATGCCAGTTGCACTGGTGAGGTCATGAGTGAGACTGTCCCAGGCCTCCACTTTGTATTGGAAGCCCTGTTACTGGTTCTGCAGCAGTCACCCTTCATGTTATTTTGCAAGGAGTCCAACCCTGACCCTGGACTCCTGAATGACGCAATGCTGTGCCAGAAATTGCACACCTTCTCTAACACCAGCCATAGTGCCTGCAGTGATCAGCTACAACTGGTTATGGTTGTATTCCCACCAGAGGGGTTTAAGTAGGGCTGGATTCCTGCCCTTTGCCATGATAGGTCTAATTTGAATATGCTGAGCCAAGTGACGGGCAAACCCACTTAGCTGAGATAAGCATTGCTTACAGAGGTAGATACTAAGCACTGTTTACCAGTATAAAAATCCACTTAGCTACATTCATTATTGCTCAGCATACATATTTGAGCAATGCTTTCTCTGGCTAAGCATAGCTGGGCAGAATTTAACACTGCTCAGCTTTCATTTTATGGACTATCAGGATTGTGGAGTTGATTTCATCTTAATGACACATTTGTACTACACTGACAACTCACATTTTGACCTGCTACACTACCCTGGTTAACAAATATATATTATTACTATGTATTTCTAGGTAAATATACTTTCTGTGCTGTTTTCACAAATAAAAATGCATGGCCAAAATTGAGGCTCGAACTGTGAACCATTGCATGCTACATGAATGCTCTAACCACTACACTATTTCACTTGGAATATTTTGACTGTCTAGTTCTATTTAGCTCATTCAAATGTTTAAGCTATGCTATGCATAGCTGCATGACGTGCACCCCAGAGCAGCTACGCTTAAACTTTATTGTGGATGAAAAATAAAAATAAAAAGTGTAAAATTACGCTTAGGAACTTAGAAAGCTACCAGGTAATTCCTTTTTTTTTTAGGGGACATTTTACAGGAATATTCCTTATGCAACTCTGATGTATGTCACTATTTAGTGACTTCATTTGCCTGATGGAAGCAGATTTTGAGGGAACGGCCAAAAATGTATGGGACAACTCTGGACATTCTGCGAACATCACCCCAGTTGTGAGCTATGTTGTCGGGGGCTGTATTTGTCCTGTTTTCCTCCTAACAGTGTCCACTTGCTTTGGAATTGCTGTACGGCAATTCTACAGTGCAGGAGGTGTGTGTACTCTGTGAGCAATGCTCGGACATGCCCCTGCACTTGTTCTTGTTTTGTGGCCATCTAGTGTAGCCAGCAGCTGCTGTCCTAGATGGCCATGGAATGCTCTGTGCAAGAATAACACTATTCTTGCATGGAGCTTGATGAATCCCAGGGATTATTCATTTTTTAATATCTTATATCTTGCATTTATTTATTTATGCATTATTTATCTGAGGAAAGTTTATTATTTAACAGCGTAAGTTGTAAAGCTGTGGTATCCACATTTGATTATACAGAATGTTTGCGGATATTACCAATGAGGTATTATCTTTTCCTAATTTATATTTGGCTAAATAAAGAACAGTACAATAAGTGGTGCATTTGGTCTTATCCATAACTAGGATAGTGTTAGCACTACCTTAACAAGAAGAAGGCTTTTGATATCTTATGACTGGCATTTATTTAGTTATGTATTTATTATTTGAAAGAGGGTATTATTTAACAGAGTAAGTTGTAAAGCTGTGGTATCCACATTTGATTATACAGAATTTTTGTGCATAGTACCAATGAGGTATTACCTTTTCCTTTGGCTAAATAAAGAACATTACAATAAGTGATATATTTGGTCCCAGCCTTAACTAGGATAGTGTTAGCACCACCTTAACAAAAAGAAGGCTTTTAAGATCGTATGGCTGGCATTTATGTAATTATGCATTATTTATTATCTGAGAGAGGATATTATTTAACAGAGTAAGTTGTCAAGCTGTAGTATGCTCTCCCTATTAGCCAGATAATTTGAGCATATTACCAGTAAGGCACTTTTTTTATAATTTATATTTAGCTTAATCAAGAGTGTTATATTAACCACTGTGTTTGGTCATAACCATATCTAGTATGGTGACAGGAAGAAAGCTGTGGGAATTGTAGAATTCTACCAGCTTTCCCTAGGAATGTAGAGTATATATGGTGTGTGTGTGTGTGTGTGTGTGTGTGTGTGTGTGTGTGTGTGTGTGTGTGTGTGTGTGTGTGTGTGTGTGTGTGTGGACGTTATTGTGGTTAAGGGCACTGGATATTGCGTTTTTATGTTCAAAGTCTATATGCAGGGCTGCAGTGCATACTTCCATTTATGCTCTTGGGCCAGATATGCAGCTGGTGAATTGTTTAATTAGATTTATATATACTTTTTCTTTTTACTTTAACCTGTAGGACACCAGGTAATTACTGGAGATACCATTCATGTGGTGGTCAACAGACCTTTTGAGTGCAGTGGAGTAAAGCTAAAGGTTGAACCCTTGTCCCTCACATACCCAAGTGGTACATTGGTCAGCACTGGTGGGATTCAAACTGCATTAGTGTTAGATAGCTGTCACATTTTGGTGACAGTATTCTACCTGTCATAGTCTCCATAATATGCCTTTATAGTTGTTTTCTGTTCTCAAGCTAAAATTATTTTTTCAGCAATAGCCAGCGCAAACCTAAGTAAAATGTGTTTGTTACACATTACCTTGTTTGAACCTTATGCCAAAGACACAGCCTTCTCAAGTGAGAACATTTCTTCTGGGAAAAGTTGATTCCATGTTAGTTTTATTTGTGACTACCAGTAGTCTGTCCTTTAGGTTTCCCAAAATGTGTGAATATAATATGCCTTGAGGCTTTTATATCTCTAGCATTTGGTATCTATTTTTCAGCCCTCTCTCTGTGGTTTTTGCAGGTGTCGAATACTATGAATTTATAATTATAATCTGTTGGTCCACAGGACACACACTTTACATAATTTCCTTTATTGTTTGTAATTTGATCACATTTTCTTATGCCTGCTTTTTATCAAATAAGTAGTCTCGCTGAGGTATGAGTTATTTATTTATTAATTCATATTTATTTGTTGTTCCATATGCCTTCTTGGTCATACTCATCCCATAACAAACTCATTTTTATGAGGTTCTTCTTTATGTCTTGCAGTTAGTACAGGGGTTACAGCTCTGAGCTGCTAATGAGCTATGTCCTGTAGTCTGGGACACAAGGCTTGATTCCTTCCATCTTGAGCTACGTCCTGTAGTCTGGGACACAAGGCTTGATTCCTTCCATCTTGTGCTACGTCCTGTAGTCTGGGACACAAGGCTTGATTCCTTCCATCTTGAGCTACGTCCTGTAGTCTGGGACACAAGGCTTGATTCCTTCCATCTTGAGCTACGTCCTGTAGTCTGGGACACAAGGCTTGATTCCTTCCATCTTGAGCTACGTCCTGTAGTCTGGGACACAAGGCTTGATTCCTTCCATCTTGAGCTACGTCCTGTAGTCTGGGACACAAGGCTTGATTCCTTCCATCTTGAGCTACGTCCTGTAGTCTGGGACACAAGGCTTGATTCCTTCCATCTTGAGCTACGTCCTGTAGTCTGGGACACAAGGCTTGATTCCTTCCATCTTGAGCTACGTCCTGTAGTCTGGGACACAAGGCTTGATTCCTTCCATCTTGAGCTACGTCCTGTAGTCTGGGACACAAGGCTTGATTCCTTCCATCTTGAGCTACGTCCTGTAGTCTGGGACACAAGGCTTGATCCTTCCATCTTGAGCTACGTCCTGTAGTCTGGGACACAAGGCTTGATCCCTTCCATCTTGAGCTACGTCCTGTAGTCTGGGACACAAGGCTTGATTCCTTCCATCTTGAGCTACGTCCTGTAGTCTGGGACACAAGGCTTGATTCCTTCCATCTTGAGCTACGTCCTGTAGTCTGGGACACAAGGCTTGATTCCTTCCATCTTGAGCTACGTCCTGTAGTCTGGGACACAAGGCTTGATTCCTTCCATCTTGAGCTACGTCCTGTAGTCTGGGACACAAGGCTTGATTCCTTCCATCTTGAGCTACGTCCTGTAGTCTGGGACACAAGGCTTGATTCCTTCCATCTTGAGCTACGTCCTGTAGTCTGGGACACAAGGCTTGATTCCTTCCATCTTGAGCTACGTCCTGTAGTCTGGGACACAAGGCTTGATTCCTTCCATCTTGAGCTACGTCCTGTAGTCTGGGACACAAGGCTTGATTCCTTCCATCTTGAGCTACATCCTGTAGTCTGGGACACAAGGCTTGATTCCTTCCATCTTGAGCTACGTCCTGTAGTCTGGGACACAAGGCTTGATTCCTTCCATCTTGAGCTACGTCCTGTAGTCTGGGACACAAGGCTTGATTCCTTCCATCTTGAGCTACGTCCTGTAGTCTGGGACACAAGGCTTGATTCCTTCCATCTTGAGCTACGTCCTGTAGTCTGGGACACAAGGCTTGATTCCTTCCATCTTGAGCTACGTCCTGTAGTCTGGGACACAAGGCTTGATTCCTTCCATCTTGAGCTACATCCTGTAGTCTGGGACACAAGGCTTGATTCCTTCCATCTTGAGCTACGTCCTGTAGTCTGGGACACAAGGCTTGATTCCTTCCATCTTGAGCTACATCCTGTAGTCTGGGACACAAGGCTTGATTCCTTCCATCTTGAGCTACGTCCTGTAGTCTGGGACACAAGGCTTGATTCCTTCCATCTTGATCTACGCCCTGTAGTCTGGGACACAAGGCTTGATTCCTTCCATCTTGAGCTACGTCCTGTAGTCTGGGACACAAGGCTTGATTCCTTCCATCTTGAGCTACGTCCTGTAGTCTGGGACACAAGGCTTGATTCCTTCCATCTTGAGCTACATCCTGTAGTCTGGGACACAAGGCTTGATTCCTTCCATCTTGAGCTACGTCCTGTAGTCTGGGACACAAGGCTTGATTCCTTCCATCTTGAGCTACGTCCTGTAGTCTGGGACACAAGGCTTGATTCCTTCCATCTTGAGCTACGTCCTGTAGTCTGGGACACAAGGCTTGATTCCTTCCATCTTGAGCTACGTCCTGTAGTCTGGGACACAAGGCTTGATTCCTTCCATCTTGAGCTACGTCCTGTAGTCTGGGACACGAGGCTTGATTCCTTCCATCTTGAGCTACGTCCTGTAGTCTGGGACACGAGGCTTGATTCCTTCCATCTTGAGCTACGTCCTGTAGTCTGGGACACAAGGCTTGATTCCTTCCATCTTGAGCTACGTCCTGTAGTCTGGGACACAAGGCTTGATTCCTTCCATCTTGAGCTACGTCCTGTAGTCTGGGACACAAGGCTTGATTCCTTCCATCTTGAGCTACGTCCTGTAGTCTGGGACACAAGGCTTGATTCCTTCCATCTTGAGCTACGTCCTGTAGTCTGGGACACAAGGCTTGATTCCTTCCATCTTGAGCTACGTCCTGTAGTCTGGGACACAAGGCTTGATTTCTTCCATCTTGAGCTACGTCCTGTAGTCTGGGACACAAGGCTTGATTCCTTCCATCTTGAGCTACGTCCTGTAGTCTGGGACACAAGGCTTGATTCCTTCCATCTTTAGCTACATCCTGTAGTCTGGGACATGAGGCTTGATTCCTTCCATCTTGAGCTACGTCCTGTAGTCTGGGACACAAGGCTTGATCCCTTCCATCTTGAGCTACGTCCTGTAGTCTGGGACACAAGGCTTGATCCCTTCCATCTTGAGCTACGTCCTGTAGTCTGGGTCACAAGGCTTGATTCCTTCCATCTTGAGCTACGTCCTGTAGTCTGGGACACAAGGCTTGATCCCTTCCATCTTGAGCTACGTCCTGTAGTCTGGGACACAAGGCTTGATCCCTTCCATCTTGAGCTACGTCCTGTAGTCTGGGACACAAGGCTTGATTCCTTCCATCTTGAGCTACATCCTGTAGTCTGGGACACAAGGCTTGATTCCTTCCATCTTGAGCTACGTCCTGTAGTCTTGGACACAAGGCTTGATTCCTTCCATCTTGAGCTACGTCCTGTAGTCTGGGACACAAGGCTTGATTCCTTCCATCTTGAGCTACGTCCTGTAGTCTGGGACACAAGGCTTGATTCCTTCCATCTTGAGCTACGTCCTGTAGTCTGGGACACAAGGCTTGATTCCTTCCATCTTGAGCTACGTCCTGTAGTCTGGGACACAAGGCTTGATTCCTTCCATCTTGAGCTACGTCCTGTAGTCTGGGACACAAGGCTTGATTCCTTCCATCTTGAGCTACGTCCTGTAGTCTGGGACACAAGGCTTGATTCCTTCCATCTTGAGCTACGTCCTGTAGTCCTGGACACAAGGCTTGATTCCTTCCATCTTGAGCTACGTCCTGTAGTCTGGGACACAAGGCTTGATTCCTTCCATCTTGAGCTACGTCCTGTAGTCTGGGACACAAGGCTTGATTCCTTCCATCTTGAGCTACGTCCTGTAGTCTGGGACACAAGGCTTGATTCCTTCCATCTTGAGCTATGTCCTGTAGTCTGGGACACAAGGCTTGATTCCTTCCATCTTGAGCTACGTCCTGTAGTCTGGGACACAAGGCTTGATTCCTTCCATCTTGAGCTACGTCCTGTAATCTGGGACACAAGGCTTGATTCCTTCCATCTTGAGCTACGTCCTGTAGTCTGGGACACGAGGCTTGATTCCTTCCATCTTGAGCTACGTCCTGTAGTCTGGGACACGAGGCTTGATTCCTCCCATCTTGAGCTACGTCCTGTAGTCTGGGACACGAGGCTTGATTCCTTCCATCTTGAGCTACGTCCTGTAGTGTGGGACACAAGGCTTGATTCCTTCCATCTTGTGCTACGTCCTGTAGTCTGGGACACAAGGCTTGATTCCTTCCATCTTGAGCTACGTCCTGTAGTCTGGGACACAAGGCTTGATTCCTTCCATCTTGAGCTACGTCCTGTAGTCTGGGACACAAGGCTTGATTCCTTCCATCTTGAGCTACGTCCTGTAGTCTGGGACACAAGGCTTGATTCCTTCCATCTTGAGCTACGTCCTGTAGTCTGGGACACAAGGCTTGATTCCTTCCATCTTCATTTGACTGTGTGACTCTAAACATATCACTTAACCAGACAATACTCCCAGATTGCCCCTGTAAAGGGCCACTTTGTCCAGTGAGCTTAATTGGTTAGCAAATAGATATTATTGTTTCCCACTTTTGACACTGCTTCTCTGAACATGGTTTTAATTCATCATGATTACTTTTATCATTATTACCATCACCACCACCACCATCATCATCATTATACATATTTTCCTAATGCTTTGTTCCTTCACTGTTAATTCTAGAATGTTGATCTGTATTAAAAGTTATACAATAATAAATACAGACAGGACGCCTCACATCCCCTGAAAGAGTACTGGGTATAGGACTTAACTTCAGTTATACGTCTCCCAAAGGTATTTAAGGCTAAATTATCAATGGTATCCAATACACCCTATTAAAAAAGGTATTCCTCTGAAAAATACAGTTATGTGAAAACATATAATATTAATGGCAAATCCATTTCCCTAGAGTCATAGGTACAAAGTTAGCTGCCCTTGGTGGCCATTTTAAGCCTAGCCAAATTTGTTTTTTGTGCTTCCATTTGGTTAGAGATTGGCCTCCCATCTCCCATGGTTGATAATTATATATTATCCCTAGTGAGAATAACTGTGATCATACCATAGATAATTTGAGGGGATCCATACATGGGATAAAGCATTTAGGAGCTACTTCTGTCCATTAGTAGTACAGGAGACAGTCCTGGGGTAAATGTTCTATTTCCCATCCATAGAACCAGGTTGAGCTTGAATATGGACAAGGATGATGTTTGTTTTATGTGATGAGGAGCCTGTTCCAGAGCTGCAGTGTCCTCTGTGAGATATATTTGTCCCCCTAAACCATTCTGTTGATGCTGCAGTAGAGGTTTAGATCCCTAGAATGAATATTTCTAATGTCATTTGACTTACTGATGTGCAGTAAATCCATCAGGATTGGGTCAGAGGATACCTGGTGTCACAAAAGGAGATACTGCTAGCCCAGCTGTCTGGGATTTTTTAAATAATTATATGTCATTTGTGAATCTCAACATGATTCATATGCTTGTGTTACAAATGTATTAAAACTGTACATCATATAAGATGGTTTGCACAGACATGTGTGCTGAAGAGATATTTTTTAAAGTGCTGAGCTAAAATGTAACCACAGCATACCCTACTGGAAAAGAACAGACATGTGCATACACTATTTACCTGTTTAGATGTCTATATTTTAACAATAAAAACTGGAACACCAGAGGTTAACTTCAGAAAAACTAGCTGAAATTAAATTAATTTATGGCCACATAATAAAAGGATGTTATCTTTATTTTCAGTGCAGTAACAAACACAGTCCCCAGGATTCAATAAACAATAAACTCCGTGCAGGAATAGTGGTTTTCCTGCACAGAGTGAACCATGTCCATTTCCGTATAGCTTTAACAGCAGTGCACCTTGCATATTCATGAAGGTGCGCTACTGCTAAGGCTAAGCATACATGAACATTACTGAGTGCAGGTGGCATGTTTAAGTAGTGAACACACATATAGCATGCCCCATTGCACTCTCAAAGTGCTATATGTCACTTTTTAAATATTGTTCAGTGTCCATGGGCACTGAAAGCAAATAAAATAGCAAAACAGTGTCTGCAGACACTGAAATAGCTAGGAGATCAATAAATAAATGCAGGGGGTTTGTGACAGGTACTGTCACACACACACTGCATTGTCAAAGTGCTGTACAGCCCTTTTTAAGTGCTTTCAGCGTCCGCAGACACTGAAAGAATGAATTTTAGATAGGAAGCAATGCAGGGGTGTGTGACAGGTACTGCATACTGCATTGCAAAAGTACTGTACAGCCATACCCCTATACTGTACAGGTTTCTGCAGCATGTCTGGATGTCCACCTCACATACCTCTCAAGCTCTCAGACCCAGAAATCTGGACAAAGCCATAAATAATGGAGGACAAAGGCACCAAAATAGGGGCACTCTTTAAATATTGCTCATACAAACTTGGAAACTGGATAGAATAACAGGTTTGGCAATAACAAGGATTTCCTGAAGGGTATGAAGTCTGAAACTCAAATTCTGTCATTATTTTCTGACTTAAACCCTGAGTGTGATTTTCCAATGATCTGCTAGAAAAACCACAATCATATGAGAAATGAACCAAAAGTATGAGGCAAAAATTTGGACGTTTTGCAAACATCTATACAGGTGAGAGTTATGCTGCATCATATTTTTGGTGTGCTCCCCCAAATATCTGTCCCTACATGGCAAATAGAGGATTTGAGTCATTAATTAATGACAAACATTTGAGTTTAAGACTCCACACCCACATGAAAAGTCATGGTAATACAAAACATATTATTCTAGCAACTTTCTAAGTTTGTAAGAGCAATATTTAAAATCTGTCCCTATGTGTCCCCTTACAATTTCCCTTACTGTGACTTACAAGGAGTATTGATACATGTACATAAAGTGGGTTTATTAATTTCCATTTTTTTTCCATTCTAAGGTATGTTTAGGCATAGCTGAGTGAGTTTGCACATTAGGGCCCTCTGCTCAGCATTGCTTAAACATCTCATAGCAGCTAAATAAAAATGTATAGCTAAAATCTCAATGATGAGATAGCATAGTGGTTAGAGTCCCGGCTTTGTATGCAGGTGTTTACAGTTTGAGTACTAAGAGAGGTACTTTATTTTTACATGGGAAAGCATTGTTAAAATTATTTTTTTATGTTAAATTATGTAGTAATTGATATTTGTTATCCAGGGTAGTGCAGGAGGTCCAAGATGGAAGTGTGAGTGCATGTAACATGTGAACTCACCCATATATACACAAGTGTCCCATACAGTATAGTCACACCCCAAGGTAATGTAATGAAAGCACATAGGAAGATGTCATTTAAATTAAATCATATACACTTACTAATATGTCAGTAATGATGAATTAATCTACAATCCTGATATTTTTTTAAATGAAAATTGAGTAATGCTAAGTAGTGGTCAACTATGCTTAGCCGGTTTAAGCATTACTTAAATGTGAATGCTAGGCAGTATTTAGCTCAGCTAAGTAGATTTGCACACTGTTAAGTAGTGCTCAGCATTTACCCCTTTAAGCACTGTTCAACTCAGTTTAGAGGATATGCGCACTGCTTAGCTGAGCTGGGCATTTTCAAAATGGTCCAATGACAGCAAAGGCTGGGAATATGGCCTTATTTAAACCACACTGGTGGGAATACAGCAGAACCTGTTATAGTTGATCTGTGCAGATACTATGTCGGGGGTTGGTGAAGGAGCATGCATTTGGGTGCAGCGCTGGGGATTCAGGAGTCCAGGGTCATGAGTGAACTCCTTGTAGAAAACCATGAAGAGAAACTGCTGCAGGGCTAGTACCAGGACTCACAATACAAAGTGGAGGCCTGGGATAGTCTTGCACATGATCTCACCAGTGCTACTGGCATCCTCCGAACTGGTGAGCAGGTATGGCTCCATTATGCTGACCTAAAATGGAGGAAGGGGGCACTCTTGGGCCAGTGGATCCAAAATGCATGGGCATGGAATGTTCCAGCAGTGTGTAAGTATCAGTATCAAGTAGTTCGTATCAAAGTCTAGCCTGAGTATGTGATAGATGGGTATGTATTTTTCCCCTAC
The DNA here is from genome assembly GCF_019279795.1 of Protopterus annectens. Classification (NCBI taxonomy): domain Eukaryota; kingdom Metazoa; phylum Chordata; order Ceratodontiformes; family Protopteridae; genus Protopterus; species Protopterus annectens. The sequence continues at coordinate 46,631,873 of NC_056750.1, forward strand.
AGCTGCAGCAGAAATATGAATTTATAATTAATATCTACCAAATGCTTTTATTTTTAATAAACTACTAATTGATAAATTATCGTTGAGATCTGGGATACTTGCAGCATTAAGATGTAGCTGCCAAGCCAGTTCCATTTTCTGTAATATATAAGGCCAAGTACCTCCTCTAGGGGAATTTATTAAATGCTCCAAAACAACAAATTTGAAACTATGTCCAGGGTATGAGATGACATCTTTAGCTAGAGCATTATGCTCGTGACCATCACGTATGTCCCTTAGATGTTCACCTATTCTGTTCTTTAACCTACTCTCAATTTTCCCTATGTAAAAACATGAGCAGGAAGTGCATAATGCACAATAAACTACTCTCTCGGTATTACAAGAATATTTACCATAAATTTGGATATTCATACCATTACTTTTTACCATATCGACTTCAAGGATATTACTACAAAACTTACATCTCCCACATTTGTGGATATACCCCTTATTATGGTTACATTTGTTATGGCAAAACATATTTTTCAAACAATAACCTTTCTTATATACACAAATTGGGGCTTCACCAAGAATGTTAACCATATCTTTATCATTACGTATAAATTCCCAGATTTTAATATATTCCTAATAGTATAAGTATCCCTGTTAAAAGTAGTTATTTCTCTCTACAATATGTATATTTGTGGGATTATCAGGACTAAACTGAGATCCATCCGTAGTTATTACATTCTCACCAAATTCACTACTCTCTATTCTTCTACTTTTTAATATGGGGGTGAAATGACCACTCTGCCTTTAATTTATAACTTCTTCCATAACCTTATCAATCAAAATAACAGGATAACATCTTTTTATGAACATCTGTTTTAAGACATTACATTCTTCTAAGAATGAATTCCATTCAGTTGTCATACGGGCTGCCCAGACAAACTGCCCCTTGATGACTGCCCGCTTCTGATGGAATGGGTGGCAACTGTTAAAATGAATAAAACCGTTTCAATATGTGTTCTTACGATATATTTTAGCCTCAAAACCTCCTGATGTTTTATCTTTCTTCAGCATGATGTCCAAATATGAAATGCTATCAGTACCAATTGAATGTGTAAATTTTAGAAATGTGATTGTACCATTAATAAAGGCAAGAAAATCATCAATCAAGTCCTTTGGTCCCTCCCACATAATAAAAATATCATCCAAATAACGGACACAACTTGTGCAGAATGAGAAAAATTGTGATGGGAACAGATATTGTTTCTCCCATTCAAGCATTACAATGTTCACATATAGTCCACCACACGCTGAACCCATTGCAACACCTTCATTCTGCAAATAATATTCTTTTTCAAATAAAATAAAATTAATCTTTAACACAATATCCATCATTTGCTCATATAAATTCACTTTATCTTGTTCAATGCCTTTCCTGTAAAGGTAATCACAAAACCATTGTAAACCTATGTCATGGGGTATCACACTATATAAATTTATAACATCACTTGTAATAAATATATAGTTTTCATTACATACAATAGTGTCTATTGTTTTTAAAAAAACATGAATCTGTACAAATATTCGGTTCATCCCAGACATATTTGCTGAATGTTTTATCTAAATATTTAGCCAAGGGATGAGTTATGGAGCCCCGAGCATCCACTATAGTTCTCATCGGTGGTTGATGAATATCTTTGTGGATTTTTGGGGCTCCAAGAATAGTTGTAATTACTGGATATTTTATAGTCAAATAATGCAATTCATTGATAGATATCAAACCGTCTATAAACATATCCCGAATATATCCCTTTATATTTCTATATGCTCCATTCATTTCATTCAGAGAACTCTTGATGTAGGTATTAGTATTCAGAATATGCAGCATCTTATTATTATAATCTACATATTTTATATATTTTTAATATGGTTGATAAATGTGTCTATTATTACTTATTTATTTATTTATTTATATGAATTTTATGAATTAGTGAATAATTACTGATTTATTTACTGATTTATTTATATATTTATATGTGTATGTAATTTTGTTATTTTATTTGCTGGTCATATTAACCATGGTAGGATACAAGTTGAATTTGAAGTTTTTAGATTACATTGTTGCTTTAAACAGGGTTGAAATGAAAAAAAAATAGGAAATGATGTCATCTGAGGGTTGTTACTATTGCTATCTTTTTTATATTTAAATGGGTATTGTTTTACGTGTTTTGTCTGATGAAGGCTCTTTCAACATTTAATTAAGAGACGAAAGTGCTTACTTTTATATAAAATAAAGGAGTTGTATTTATCATTTGGATACGTGCTTTCCTGCCAGCCCTTTCCAGTATGTTCTTTGAATTTTTGTTTGTTTACACTTCGTGGCTACTAGTTTTTGATATGGAGTCGGAATCTGACAGTGCACTATCCGTGGATAATTCCTAAGCGAGTGGGAATGAAAATGCAATGCTTGGGGATTTGACTGTGCTTATACAATAATTAATGGGTCGAATTGACCATTTGGAACAAACTACTCTATCCCAGATGACTATCCATGCTACACCTAGTGCTTCCATGTTTACAGTTAATATGGGAGTGCAAGGACTTGTGAATAATAAAACGGAAGGGCAGGTGTTGCTTTATACTGCCTCTACACCATCTTTGAGAGTGGAGAGGAGGCCCAATGATGTAAATGGGACTGCTTTTCCCATTGTTAATGACAGTAATACGCCTATGTTATCAGAGTAGTTAAAGAATAATGCTGTGCTTTTGAATAAAGTGAGAACTACTAGCACTAGTTTGCAAGACCAGCTTAACAAATTAGATCGATACTTTAAAATTAAAAGGCTTCAAATGGACAACTTGTTTTTTAATGAATGTTTAAAGCAAAGAACAGTACCAAAAGGTCTTCGCATGTGGCGTTTTCCTACAGGACTAGTTTCTGGTTCTGATTTTCATAAAGACTTTTTGAGACTGTTCGATAGATTTGGATTTGAATATATGCAAATGGTGATAGAAAATAATAATAAACAAATAGATTCTTTGAATGTTGAGGTTACATCATTAGATAAATTAATAATTCAGAATCCTACATTTTCAAACAACAAATTTGAATGTTGTCGTATTTTTCGGGGGATTGATGAACAATTGCTTATTATCAAGAATAAGAAAATTTAAAAATTAGCCAGAGATGAAAAGGAGTATGCAGACAACATAGCTTACCCCCAACCTCCTTCATCACAAGTTTGGCATCATACTAAAAGGAGCGATGACCAATATGTTAATGGGGCCAGAGCTGGTAATGATGTATCAGAGTTGGATACTTTTGACGATGATTTTTAGACGAGGGTCAACATCCTCCTCTAAGTTGCTCAGAGCTCCTCATGAACCAGCAGAGACCCCAACAAATACAGAAGGGTCAGTACAACAATTTCCAAAGGGGGAAGGGGAGAGGGAACAACAACAGAGGTGTGAACAGGAATGCTTGGAGGGGGAGATGAGTATGGATACCTCTTTCATCATGAATTTGGACATTATTGACAATGACAGAGGCCACACTCTACCCCCACTAGTATTGAATTTCAATTCTAAAAAAGATTTCAAAATATATAATTATTCTGAATTGTGCCTTAATGTAACTATGTGTGACATTTTTGCAAAAGGTTTTACATTTGTACCAGACAAATCTATGAATCTGGTAAACACTTTGATGGCAGTATGTCAGAAAGGTGAATTTTAATATCATGTTCAATAATGTGGAATTGTTATCTGACCCATTTAAAGTTTCCAGCACTTTTAATCCAGCTATCCACCCTACATTGTCATTGTTTGAAAGAATTTGTGAGCTCAATTTACGAGAGCTCAACAAAGTTAGTAAGAATAAGGTCGGTTTAAATAGAATGTATGCTAACTTAAATCAAGATGAAGAATTCAATCTTGGTTTTTTGGTTGAAAATAATGGTGTTAAGAAACCAGACAAGGGGGGTGGAGTGGTTATTATGAATAAGACAGATTATAATAATAAGATGCTGGATATTCTGAATACTAATACCTACATCAAGAGTTCTCTGAATGAAAGGAATGGAGCATATAGAAATATAAAGGAATATATTCAGGATATGTTTATAGACGGTTTGATATCTATCAATGAATAGCATTATTTGACTATAGAATATCCAGTAATTCCAACTATTTTTGGAGCCCCGAAAATCCACAAAGATATTCATCAACCACCGATGAGACCTATAGTGGATGCTCGGGGCTCCATAAATCATCCCTTGGCTAAATATTTGGCTAAATATTTAGATAAAACATTAAGAAAATATGTCTGGAATTAACTGAATAATGCTAAGTTGTCTATCTCGCCTTCATTCTTGCTGGTTGGGTTCAGAGCCGATCCTCGGCTCCGACTCGGCCATCTACTAAAGCTCGAGAGCTATTTACTGGCTCAAGGCCTCCCCTTATCCCACAATGCTTGGTGCTAGATACCCAGATCTTGTTTGCCACTTCAGCTACGAGGTTGCGCTTTTACTGGCTCAGGTCATATTAATCCTTTTTTTTTTTGTATTATTAGCTAATATTTACCTTGTATTTTACTTATATATAGATTGTCTTTCCCTTGTAGTGTAGTTAGACTGTGTATCCCCTAGTTTGTCCCACTAAGGAAACTCGTTTTCTGTTAGAGAGTTTCCACCCCCCCCCTTGTTTCTCTCTATTAGTGGCTAACCCCACCCTTGTTGTACCTATAGGAGTAGTGTTTAGCCTTGTAGTGTTTGTATATTTTTATTAAGGATAGTTGTTATTAAGTGTGTGTGATAGTTTTTTGTGGTTATTATTGTTAGCTTAACTAGTGCGGGTGTGTGAGTGTTTCTGTGTGCCTTGTTTAAGCACTAGTTTAATTTTTCTCTCTTTAGTATCCCTGGGCCAGTATGTCCAAGGATACTAAAGTTTCAGGCTTCAAGAAGTGTGACTCGTGCTGTCAGAAGATGTCTCTGACAGACGGTCACACTTCTTGTGTTTATTGCTTGGGTTCCCTACACCTGCAGGACTCCTGCTCGGTCTGTCATACCTTCAGCCCGAGAGTCCTGCAGGAGTGTAGGAACAAGCTTATTTTGAGAGGCTTACTTAAGCCAGAGGGATCCCCAGTGAAGCCTCATTCAGGGAAATCCTCAAAGCCTGCCAAGCCGTCGGCTCCCAGTTCGGAGCAGTCATCGGGCGGAGCATCTGCCTCCTCTTTGGCTCCGGCTGGAGCCAACATCCCTAGACCTCAATCGGCTCTGACTTTAGTGTCGGAACCATCGTTGGGCCGAAAACGTTCTAGGTCCCCTTCCCTAGAATCGGTTCGTTCAGCTCCGAGGTCACCATTGCTTCAGTCGGAATGAAGCCATAGGTTCCACTCCTCTCGGTCCTCCAGGTTATCTGATCATGACTTGGAGAGGGTGGTCAGTAGACTCCTTAAATCGCAGGCCCTGGCCAAAATGTTAACCAGCCCTTCTCAACAGACTGTGGCTGTCCCAGTGTCTTCAGCAGTTCCTCCTCTGACTCCCATTTTGTGTTCGGAGCCGGAGTTGGTTGGGGCTCGAATCTTGGAAAAGTCGGAGCCGATACCACATCTTTCAGCTCCTTCGTCGGCTCTGATCTCTTCATTGGTTCCTTCCTTGGAGGGATCTCAGTGCCGGGACTCCCTCGTCGGCTCCGAGGGGGCGAGTGGCATCGGACCCTTGTCCAACCCCGTTCTCCCTCTCGGGGCTTTGGTGCAGGTGAGCTCGGCCCCAACATTGGCCTTGGAGCCGTCCCTCTCAGTGCCGGGAGGGGTTCACGTCTCTTCAGAGCAGGGACCCTCTGCTCTGCCTGATAGGGGTGCCTTCGAGGTCACGAGGAGCGTGCTGACTCCTGAGTCAGCTCCTCGATTGGCCCCTTCGGCTCCTCCTCCCATGGTGCCTGCATCGGTCTCTGTCCACCCTCCTGACCCCAAGCGTGGAGAACAGATGCTCCAGATCACCCCATTGGACGTATCTTCCTCTTCTGAGGCCTTCCCTGATCATTCAGAGGAGCCCCCTCGGAAGAGAAAATGTAAGAGGAAACATGTCGACTCCACCGAGTCAGTCACGTCTGATATCGACTTGGATGATTCGGAAGGGTCCCCAAGATCCCCCTCTGAGGATGTCTCTTTTTCAGACATCCTAGGGATCCTTAAGCAGAGGGGGAACTGGACTGCCCTTAACCCTTCCAAGGACGAGTCGGTATACCTGGACCCATTTGGTTCTTGCCCTTCCACCTCCTGGGTGTCTCCACCCTTCGACCCGCTCATGGAAGTAGTGGCTCGAAGGGAGTGGCCAGCCCCGGACACAGTGGAACCAACTCCCCGCAGGCCAACTAAGTTAATTACAGCCCCACCCAACAAACAATTTTTGACAAAATGTGTCCCCGTTGATGCAATGGTGGTGGCAGCAGCCACTAAGAAGGAGTTGGCTGACCCTTCACAATTAGGACAATGGGACAGGCAATAATGGGAATGGATTTTTTCAGTGATCTTTTCCATGTGGTCGCTGAATTATCTGTGCCTGTCCATCCACATAATAAAGAGTTTAGGACAATGGACAGGTACGGGAAGCGGATGTTTTCCTCAGTGATCTTTTCCATGTGGTCGCTGAATTATCTGTGCCATTTCACCCGCTTTCAAAGGGATCTTCTCAAGGAACTGGGTGATACCCTTCAGGATCCATCAGCTGCGGGGGCACAGGATAAGATTAACTCCCAGCTAGTGACCCTTAACTCTATTGTCAACTCCTCCATGTGGCTCATTTCTTATGCAGCCGATGGGGTGAGTAGGGCTGCAGGTACAGGCGTGGCTTTGAGAAGACATGCCTGGATGCAGTTATGTAACTTTGCTGACCCCTTTAAGGTGTCCTTCACCAATACCCTCTTCGATGATTCGGCTCTGTTTGGACCACAGGTGAAGGACACCCTTACCAGGTGTGAGCAGGAAGGCAAGACTCTCTCTGCCATGGGAGTCCATTTTTCTACTCCCTCTAGACCATACCCTAAGGGTCAGAAGAGTGGAAAAATGTGGTTTCGCAAACCCCAGGGAGTCGTGCCTGACACACGTGGTGAGTTTCCCTCCAGGGGCAGGGGAGGGAACAATAATAGATGCCACCCGAGGGGCAGAGGGGGTCCGCAAAATCAGGGTAGTAGAGAATCTTTCTCTGACAAACCCTTTCAGCACCCCTGAGGGGCTGCCCGACTGTCCACCTTAGGAGGCAGTCGGGCAAAGATTGCCACTGTACCCAGAAGCCTGGCAACTCCTCACACAAGACAAATGGGTACGGTCCATCATATCTGAGGGTTACAAAATCCCCTTTGTCCACACCTGTACAAACAACCAAGTCCCTTCCAGATGTTCCACCCAGTCTAAGGGAACAAGCAGTGCCAGAAATTCCAAAACTGCTAAAAAAAAGGGCCATCCAGCCAGTCCCAGCAGACCAGCAAGGATCTGGAATTTACTCCAAGTTCTTTTTGGTGCCAAAAAAGACAGGGGACTGGAGACCCATTTTGGATCTCAGCAGGTTAAACAAATCTGTTCAAAGAACGAAGTTCTGGATGGTCATGCTTCAGTCCATTCTACCCTTTTTGGGTCAGGACAATTGGATGTGCTCCATAGACCTTCAGGATGCGTACTACCATATCACAATGGACAGGCACTCCAGAAGGTTTCTCCACTTCCGGTTGGGAGCCAGTCACTATCATTTCAGAGCCCTGCCCTTTGGTCTAACCACAGCCCCCAGGGTGTTCACCAAATGCATGGCAGTGGTTACGGCTCACCTGAGACGGTGAGGATTCCAGGTGTTTCCATATCTAGATGACTGGCTTCTTACTGCTTCAACCAGTCATCAGCTACTGCGAGCCGGGGATTATACCATCCAAACTTGTTCTGAGCTAGGTATCTCAATAAATTATGAAAAGTCTGCATTGTTGCCTTGTCAGTCTATAACCTTTATAGGCGCAAGATTAAATACAAAAGAGCTGTCTGCAAAACTTCCTTTAGACAGAGTGTCAGACATTCGCCGACATGTGCAGGTCTTACTACAGTGCAAGAGGATTCAGGCCATATTTGTACTAAAAACCTTGGGTCTCATGGCAGCAGCAATCATACTAGTTCCCCTGGCTTGTTTTCACATGCAGATTCTTCAGTGGATGCTCTTTACCCAATGGTCTTTTCAACAACTTCCGATGTCTCACAACATAATAATCACTCAATCATGCAAAGACCACCTGGCTTGGTGGATGGTCTCCCCTCTAGTACTCCAGGGCAGACCGTTTGTTCTTCCTCCTCCTGTTGCCACGGTGACCACGGATGCCTCCCTGATCGGGTGTGGGGGGGGGCATTTTCAGGACAGGACTATCCAGGGCACTTGGCAACTTCTAGAGTACCACTTGCACATAAACATCTTGGAGATGAGAGCGGTGCTTTTAGTGTTGCAAGCTCTTCAGGACTCTCTACCCACTGGGACTATTGCAATTCAAACAGACAATATGACTGCAGTGTGGTACATCAACAAGCAGGGTGGAACCAAGTCCTATCCCTTATGTCAAGAAGCACTCAGACTCTGGCCGTGGGCGATCTCCTCTCAATGGTTTCTGATAGCAACGCACATCCCCGGGAAGTCCAACGTCATAGCGGACAGGCTAAGTAGAGCTATTCTTATGCCTCATGAGTGGTCTCTCAATCAGTCAGTAGCGGACAAAATTTTCCAAAGATGGGGTCAACCTTGCTGCGACCTTTTCGCAACTCCTCTCAACAGCAAGTGCGACAATTTCTTCACTCTCTTCCCCCTCCCCGGCCACTCCCCCAGAGATGCTTTAGTTCACGATTGGCCCCCGGGGTCTTCTCTATGCATTCCCGCCTTTTCCCCTATTTCCCAAGCTAATTCAGAAAGCAACCGCATTGAGATCCAGGATGATCCTCATTGCCCCTTACTGGCCTCGACAAATTTGGTTCCCATTCCTGCATCGTCATCTGCTGGAGCAGCCTTGGAATCTGGACCCAGTGCCTGACCTCTTGGTCCATCAGTCGGGCAGGATGCACCAATCCCTTCAGTCTCTCAACCTCACAGCTTGGTTACTCCACTTCCAACCTTAGCCAGGCTTCCACATGTTTCTTAGCCGGTGCGCGAAATCATACTTTCTTCACACAAATCTACCACCAGGAAGACTTATGCTAGTAAGTGGAAACGTTTCTCTTTCTGGGCAGAGGCTAGGAATATAGACCCCTTTACAGCCCCTGTCCATTACGTTCTAGATTTTTTAGCAGAACTTTTTCAAGCTGGTTCCTTGTCTGCCACCATTAGGGTCCAATTAGCTGCTATTGCAAATTTCCACGCTTGCCTGTCAGAAACCAGCATCATGTCCCACAAACTTTGCAAGGCCTTTCTTAAAGGGACTATTTTGCTTAGGCCCCCGGTCAGAGATCCCCTGCCTCCGTGGGATTTAAACTTGATATTAGCTTCCTTGATTCTCCCTCCCTTTGAACCTGCAGCTTCCTGTTCCTTAAAATTACTCTCCTGGAAGAGTCTCTTTTTAGTAGCCATCACCTCAGCTAGGAGAGTTTCGGAACTTCAAGCCCTCTGTATTCATCCTCCTTACCTTGTGTTTCACAAGGATAGTTTCACTCAGGACTAATCCTTCTTTTCTGCCCAAGATACCTTCTGAAACAAACCTGAATCAGGCTATTGATCTACCTGTCTTTTTTCCTAACTATTCGAACAAAGCTGAACAAAAGTTACACCAATTGGACGTTCACAGGCAATTACGTTTTTATTTGGACAGGACTAAGCAAACAAGAAAATCAGACCAACTCTTCCTGTCCTATGCTGAGGGCAAACAGGGCCTGCCACTTTCTAAAGTAACCTTATCCAGGTGGTTGTCCTCTATTATTACTTTTATTTATCAGCTGAGACATAAAGAACTCCCTACTAAACCTAAAGGTCATTCCACCAGAGCGTTAGCTACTTCGGTAGCTTTTCAAGCTAGACTACCAATGGAATCTATTTGTGCTGCAGCCACTCCTCATACCTTCATTTCACATTATAAGTTGGATGTGGCCTCTAGGAGTAGAGCTGATTTTGGTTCCACTGTGCTCAAGAGTCTGTTCTGATGAGCCACCCAGGACTAAGGTGCTAGGGACGCTGTCCCAACCAGCAAGAATGAAGGCGAGATAGACAACTTAACATTAAGAAGTTATATACTTACCATAATGTTCCATGTTAGTTGTCTTCTCGCTTTCTTTCTTGGGTCCCACCCTCCATCCCCCTAGCCTGGACAGACCGTAAAGAATCCTTTTTTTGAGGCCTTCTTCCTCTGGCTGAGTCTTATCTGGGTTACGTCCTCCTCTGTTTTAGTACTGTAGGTAAACCTTGTATTTTGGACAGGTGTCCTTAAAATTTTTTCTATGGTGTTAGCTCTGCCAAACGAGATCTGGGTATCTAGCGCCAAGCATTGTGGGATAAGGGGAGGCCTTGAGCCAGTAAATAGCTCTCGAACTTTAGTAGATGGCCGAGTCGGAGCTGAGGATTGGCTCCGAACCCAACCAGCAAGAAAGAAGGCAAGAAGAAGACAACTAACATGGAACGTTATGGTAGGTACATAACTTCTTATTTGTATAGATTCATGTTTTTTTTAAAAAACAATAGACACTATTGTATATAATAAACTATATATTTATTACAAGTGATGTTATAAATTTATATAGTGTGATACCCCATGACATAGGTTTACAATGGTTTTGTGATTACCTTTACAGGAAGGGCATTAAACAAGATAAAGTGAATTTATATGAGCAAATGATGGACATTGTGTTAAAGAATAATTTTATTTTATTTGAAAAAGAGTATTATTTGCAGAATGAAAGTGTTGCAATGGGTTCAGCGTGTGGTGGACTATATGCAAAAATTGTAATGGTTGAATGGGAGAAACAATATCTGTTCCCATCACAATTTTTTTCATTCTGCAATAGTTATGTCAGTTATTTGGATGATATTTTTATTATGTGGGAGGGACCAAAGGACTTGATTGATGATTTTCTTACCTTTATTAATGGTGCAACCACATTTTTAAAATTTACACATTCAATTGGTATGGATAGCATTTTATATTTGGACATCATGCTGAAGAAAAATAAAACATCAGAAGGATTTGAGGCTAAAATATATCGTAAGAACACATATTGAAACAGTTTTATTCATTTTAACAGTTGCCACCCATTCCATCATAGGTTCATAGGTTCATAGGTTCATACTAGGCTATCTGCCCTGGGGCATTTATAAGCCTAGCCCGATTGTGTTTGGCTTACGCCACCCCTTGATTTGAGTATACTGTGCCCTTTTTAAAGTTTAGTTTACTGTGCCTCTGTCTAATAGTGACACTGAAGTAATCCCCGGGACAAACCTATGATCCCCCATCCACTCATCAAGATTCTTCTTGAAGAGAGTCAGTGAGGTGCTCTGCCTAACATGAATTGGAATTCTATTCCAGAGCGAAGGGAGCCTCTGGGTTATGAATCTGTCCATCCAGCATGTTCTATTTATTTCTGTGCTGAGGTTCAAGTCCCTCGAGCGCATGGCTCTAAGGGATTCAGATTTACTGAGGTGGAGCATGTCCATTAATTCTGGGTTGGACATAGCTTTATATGTCAGGCATAGATCGCCTCGAAGTAGACGGTATGCAACTGAGTAGAGCTGGAGTTTTTTTAACCGAGCAGCATATGGCATCTGTTTGAGTCCCTTGATCCTCCTGATGAGGTACTTTTGGGGTCTTTCTAATTGCTGCAGGTGTCGGGTAAGGTATATCCCAAAGGGGGCATTGTATTCTATGATGGGCCTAATGAGGGATGAATAAAGGGGCATGATTACCTCTCTTGATCTAGATGTGAATCCTTTCATGATGAGGTGGGCTATGTAGAAGGTCTTTCTAACCACTTTGGCAATGTGGTTGTCAAAGGAAAGATTGCTATCAACTTGGGTCCCCAGATCCCTAATACTTTCTCTGTACTTAATGGGTTACCACCTATGTGGTAATTTGTGGGCACATTGTTTTTGCCAAAGGGTATGACTATACACTTTTTGGCATTTAGCTTTAGACCATGGCTCTGGCACCAGTTAACCATCTCTGCGAGACCTTTTTGAAGGATGTTTGTGTCAGCTGGAGAGTCGATTATGGCACCCAGTTTGCAGTCATCTGTGAACTTGGTGAGCCATAGTCCTCCCATGTTGGCCTGTACCTCAGAGAAGTAAATACCGAACAAGAGAGGTCCCAGGACAGAACCTTGTGGGATGCCACTTGTGACCGGTTTTGAGTCTGACATGGCTCCAGCAACTCTGACTCTGTGGCTTCTGTCTTTGAGCCAGTTTGCGACCCATCTTGTGACATAGGGGTTTATATTTAGGGAACTTCTTCAGAAACACTAGAGGGACTTATTCCTGTCATAATTGTAAACAGTGTAGATATATCATCAATTCCTCATCGGTGTATTTTTCACATTTACGGACTACTCATTGGTCAAGAAATTATTATACATGTCATAGTACAATGGTCATTTACATAGCTCAGTGTCAAACATGTCCTAGTTACTATGTAGGAATGACTACTAGAGCTTTCAAAGTTAGAATTAGTGAACATCTTTTAGCTATTAAAAAGAAAGATTTTAATAATGCATTAGCCAAACATTCTGTCAGTTGTAATGAATTCAAAAAGTTCATATTTTCAATTTTAGATAGTGTGGAAAGTGATATATTTAGTGGAAATTCAAAGCTTTTACTAGAATGTAAAGAATCTCTTTGGCAGGTATATTTGGGAGCTGATAGGGCTCCTGGTCTTAATGAAGTTATAAACTTGAAATGTTTTCTAGAGATGAATTCATGAATTTATATTTATCATATGTATATATATTGTTACACATTTTAGTATTTATATATCTTCTTTGTACAAACAATGATTTATACACACATGAAGTGTATATATTTTTTTATATAAGCTTGTACTGCATATGGCTTTAACATTTAATTAGAAATCAATTATGTAAATTTTAGGTAATTGAGTGTATATTTAAGTTAAGTTGTATGGATGGTGAAGTTGTTTCTGAAGAAGTTCACTTAATATTAAATGTGAATGAAAGCGCTAAAACAACTTGTGGTGTCTCGTATTTGGCTGGTGTTTTTGAACTAATTTCGTCCATTTATTCAGTTATTTGGTTTGGAGTGTGTTCTTTGTACTGGGTTTATATTTAGGCTGGATAGCTTATCTATGATACCCAAGTGGGGTATTGTGTCAAATGCCTTTGCGAGGTCCAGATAGGCTGTGTGGACTACCTTCCCTTTATCTATGGCCTTGGTGACTGTTTCAAAGGAGTTGACCAGGTTCAAAAGGCAGGATCTGCCCTTGACGAAGCCAAATTGGGTAGGATCTAGTGTCTGTAGGTCCCCAATGTCTTTGTTTATGAGTTCCATGATGATCCTCTCCATAGCCTTGCATACTAGGCCAGTCAAGCTTATGGAGCGATAGTTTCCAGGGTCCACAGAGGCGCCACCTTTGTGGAGTGGGACCACTGTTGCTGTACGCCATTCTTTGGGCACATATCATGTAGTGAGGCTGAGACTGTACAGCAGTTTTACTTGAGGGATTAGTTCTTCTTGGAGTTCATGTAGGATGCAACCCGGGATGCCATCTGGTCCCATGGAAGCTGTGTTTTTTGCTTTGGAGAGGGCGGCCTTCATCTGAGCATCAGAGATGTTTGGGAGGCTGCACTCTGCCGGCATGGATACTTGCTCTTTTGGGGGTGAGGGGGTGGAGAACTTTGCACTGAACCTGTCTGCCAGGATATTGGCGATGTCTGTGGGTTCAGTGTATTTTTTGTCGTTTAGAATCAACTCAGAACAAGTCTGGGAGTTGCATCCCAGGTTCCTAACATAACTGAAAAAAGCCTTATGATTGTCTTTAGTGTCCTGTGCAATTTTTCTCTCGAAACTGGCCTTGGAGGATTTTATGAGGGATCGTCATTTTTTGCTAGTACTGATCAGAGATGCCTTCCCTTTTAGGGATTTTGCTCTATCATGTAGTAGCTTACTCCTTCTGTTGTACAGTTTATTTATGGCTGGGGTCCACCAGACTGGATGCCTGCCTTTGGATGATTGGGTCTTGATTTTGTTTGGGATAGCATGATCCATGCATTCCTGGAGATGTCCGTAGAATGCGTTTATATAGGATTCTGCAGTTTGGGCCGTAGTTTCCACTGGCCCTGGGGCCTTGAAGGATTCCACTTCAGTTTTGAGAAGTGTGAAGTTCGCTTTTGAGAAGTTTTTCACTGTGGTTTTCTGGGCTGGGGTTGGGGTCGGGATGTGGATATCCAGTGAAATTAATTTATGGTCTGATCTTACCAATGAGGGATATACTTCTGGTATGGAGCATAGAGTCCCCATGTTGGTAATGATCAGGTCTAGTATGTTTTCCCCTCTTGTGGGAGTGGTGACTAGTTGTTCCATAGCATTTGAGTTTATAAATTCCAGGAACCTTTGGGCTAAGGTGCTGGGGCTTGAGTAATGCTCCCAGTCTATGTTTGGGTAGTTGAAGTCGCCCAATATAATGGTGTTTGGAGAGATCTTAGTGTTCTCCAATGTTTTCAGGAAAGCCGAGTGGGATTCCTGACTTTGAGAGAGTGGTCTGTAGGATGCTATAAACTGAAAAGCAGTCTTGCCCACTGTCAGTTGCACATGGATGGTCTCTGATACTTTGTGCACTGCCACTAACCTGGAGGTGTGGATATCCTTGATAAATATGGAAACTCCCCCTCCTTTTGTGGTTCGGTCCGTGTTTTGGGGTCGAAAAGCATGCTATGAGGTATAACCTGGTAGTGCTGGGGTGCTCTCTGGAGCCTTGAACCAGGTTTCTGTCACTGCACAGATATCGATGTTCTCCATATTGAGGAGAGCTTCGAGTGCATGCATCTTGAGGTTAAGACTTCTGGCGTTTAGTAGCATTACCCTTAGTTTCTTGTTCCTTGTGCTGTCTATGGAGGTGGGTTTGACTTTTGAGCCTTGCCTAAAAAAGGCACTATGGGGGTGGCAAGAGCCTTTGCCAGTATCCGAAAGCCCAGGGGTGACAGGTGCAAGCCATCCCTAGCGAAGCAACGTGGCTTGTCGAGCATGCCATCCCAGGCTGACAGACACTGGATCCCCTTTGAATGACATCAAAATTTTAGCCACTTGTTAAAATCGATCATTTTGTCTTTATACTGTGGCATCATTCTAGGTGAGGGTAAGATGCTGCTCAAGGTCAGGGTCATACCGGCCTGGGCTACATGATCAGAGAACTCCTCTATGTCTCTTTTCATGTAGTCGAGGGAGGTACGTCTCAGGTCATTCACACCAGCATGTACAATGACTGAGTCATATTTGTATTTGCTTTGGAGTGACCTGAGTGCTTGCGTTATGTGGCGGATCCTAGCGCCCGACAGGCAGCTCACTTTGACCTTCTCTTTATTCAGCCTGGTGAGCAGGACGTCAGTGTGTCTGACAATAGAGTCACCTATTACAAGGGTATCAGGTGTGTTATTCAGCCTTAAGGGCTGTGACTGCTTGGCACACTGACTTTGTGTGCTATGTATTGTACGTGTTTTGTTTTGGGGTAGCGTTTGCTTGGATGTCTGCTTTGGAGGTCTCTGTTGCTTAGGTAGATTTTTATTTAGAGCCTCCAAGTATGTTTTTGTGTTTTTATGTGTTTGGTTTGCTGTTGTGGTGGGACTATGTGTTACACCAGTTTTGAGATGAGAGAGCTCAGCCTCCAGTTTGGCTATATGGTTGCATCTCTCACATATATTTGAACCTGTTTGGAGGAGGAGAGGGTTGTCCGTGTACATGAGACAGTTGTAACATTGCCTCAAAATTCCCAGATTCACCAGCTGAACTGGAGAGGAAACCATTGACTGACCTTTGGACATGCTAGAGTAATATAGAGAACTGAATTAAAATGGACCAATAGGGGACAAGGTAATCGTAGACAGTATAAGAGTAAGTAGTGCTTATGGTTTATTAGTGCTAACTTGTAAGATTACTTATTTGGGCCAATGAGGGGTCTTAGAATGAGAATATGGTGTTTAATTTGAGAGATAGAGCAGTTCTAAGGGAAAAAGTGAAGAGCAGACTTTGTAAAGCCAGGAATAGTTTAAACCCAATTAGGCAGCGCTGCCCGATGTTGCACTATGTGCAAAACCGCGCAAAACTGTGCAAAACCGCGCAAAAGAGGGTTTTAAGAGAGGGAGATCAAGGAGTTTGGAATTGACCCAAAATGGCCAATAAAACTGCAGTTTCAAGGCAGTAACCACTCCCACAGGGGCAGGCAGGCTGCTCAATGTTTATCACTGCCACTGATGAACACAGAAACTTCCCTTTAGCCCAAGCAAACAATGGCCTCCAAGAAACTTACAAACAGTTCAGAACAGCAAATCTGTAACTGAACTTTTTTAAATCTCAGAAAAGTGGGAAAAAAGCAAGATTTTTTTTTTTTTGTTTTTTTTTTTTAAGGAAAGCAGAGGTTCACAAGTATCAACAAGTTAGAACAGTGCAGTAAATGACCCCATGTTATTAATTTGGTGAGAATGTAATAACTAAGGCTGTATCTCAGTTTAGTCCTGATAATTCCACAAATATACATATTGTGGAGAGAAATATAGACTATTTAAATAGCTTTTTAACTACTTTAACATGGATACTGAACTGAATGGAATTCATTCTTAGAAGAATGTAATGTCTTAAAACAGATGTTCATAAAAAGATGTTATCCTGATATGTTGATTGATAAGGTTATGTAAGAAGTTATAAATAAAAGGCAGAAGTGGGCAGTCATCAAGGGGTAGTTTGTCCGGGCAGCCCGTATGATAACCGAATGGAATTCATTCTTAGAAAAATGTGATGTCTTAAAACAGATGTTCATAAAAAGATGCTATCCTGATATGTTGATTGATAAGGTTATGAAAGAAATTATAAATAAAAGGCAGAAGTGGGCAGTCATCGAGGGGTAGTTTGTCCGGGCAGCCCGTATGATAACTGAATGGAATTCATTCTTAGAAGAATGTGATGTCTTAAAACAGATGTTCATAAAAAGATGTTATCCTGATATGTTGATTGATAAGGTTATGTAAGAAGTTATAAATAAAAGGCAGAGTGGTCATTTCGCCTCCATATTAAAAAGTAGAAGGATAGGGAGTAGTGAATTTGGTGAGAATGTAATAACTAAGGATATATCTCAGTTTAGTCCTAATAATTTCACAAATATACATATTGTGGAGAGAAATATAGACTATTTAAATAGTTTTTTAACTACTTTTAACATGGATACTTATACTATTAGGAATATAGTAAATAAAAACTGGGAATTTATACGTAATGATAAAGATATGGTTAACATTCTTGGTGAAGCCCCAATGTGTGTATATAAGAAAGGTTACTGTTTGAAAAATATGTTTTACCATAACTAATGTAACCATAATAAGGGGTATTTGCACAAATGTGGGGGATGAAAGTTTTGTAGTACTATCTTTGAGGTCGATATGGTAAAAATTAATGGTATGAATATCCAAATTCATGGTAAACATTCTTGTAATACTGAGAGAGTAATTTATTGTGCATTATGCACTTCCTGCTCATGTTTTTACATAGGGAAAACTGAGCGTAGGTTAAAGAACAGAATAGGTGAACATCTAAGGGACATACGTGATGGTCACGAGCATAATGCTCTAGCTAAACATGTCATCTCATACCCTGGACATAGTTTCAAATTTGTTGTTTTGGAGCATTTAATTAATTCCTCTAGAGGAGGTACTTGGCCTTATATATTACAGAAAAGGGAACTGGCTTGGCAGCTACATCTTAATGCTGCAAGTATCCCAGGTTTCAATGATAATTTATCAATTAGTAGTGTATTAAAAATAAAAGCATTAGGTAGATATTAATTTTAAATTCATATTTCATATTTCTACATATTTTTATATATTTTTAATATGGTTTGATAAATGTGTCTATTAGTCTTATTTATTTATTTATTTATTTATTTATATACATTTTATGAATTAGTGAATAATTGCTGATTTATTTACATATTTATATGTGTGTGTAATTTTGTTATTTATTTGCTGGTCATATTAACCATGGTAGGATACAAGTTGAATTTGAAGTTTTTAGATACATTGTTGCTTTAAACAGGGTTGAAATGAAGAAATAGGAAATGATGTCATCTGGGGGTTGTTACTATTGCTATCTTTTTTATATTTAAATGGCTACTGTTTTAACGTGTTTTGTCTAATGAAGTCTCTTGCAACATTTAATTAGGAGACAAAAGCACTTACTTTTATATAAAATAAAGGAGTTGGAGTTATCGTTTGGATACGCACTTTCTTGCCAGCCATTTCCAGTGTGCTCTTTGAGTTTTGGTTTGTTTACTCTTCATGTACTCAGAGTTATCACAGTTTGCCCCATACCATTCCAGGCTGACAGTTTAACAGGTATGTTTGTGCTACAGAAGCTATAGGCCATAGGTAGATGTAAAGTGAGGGGAGACTCGTAGAGTATTGAGCAGTACTGTTGTGAAAAATAGAAGCCTAAAGAGTTGTTAATGGACATTTTGTCTCTCCCCCCACCCTTGATCTGCAGCGATAATTATCATTCAAATACTACGGGTATGTTGTTCTCAAAACCTAATGTTGGAACTTGTGTTCTATTATTGTTCATATATTTGATTGGTTGCATGTTAACATACCTTGTTCAAATACCATTGTTGGTGGCCTGTTGCCATCAATGTTACTGGCATGCTGTTAAATGCATACTGTTGTTCCATTTATGCATGTGTTCTGTTTGGTATGCAACTGTTTCAAATATGTTGTATGGGATTAATTTAAACACCCACCCATGCTGCTATAACTAATGTTGAAATGTTTTGTTCATGACTAACCAATATATATTGTAAAACCTCAACACCATAGCACGTTTGGAAAGGCAGATCCACCTGTCCCACCTCATCTGGCCATGGCATCAGACCCCAGCACATCTGGGACCCAACCTGGAGCTGCCTCCTCTGCTGGTCCTGCACCACCTTTTTTGTGGAACCGCCTCAGGGGATAGGACCCATTCCCCCTGCGCACGGATGCGGAGAGGAGACCAAATCACCCACCACCAGTTCTGGGTATGGTGTGCAGCATCATCCACACAGAGTTGGATGGATGGCTGCACCAGATGGAGAAGATGGAGGGCTACCTGGCACACCTTGTGGGCAGGCTGTCCCTCCTGTCCAGCCCCCAGCACAGCCACATTTGGGGCTGTGAAGGTGCAGTGGTGACTGCCCATGGGTGGGGGCTCATGGGCTTCGGATTCCCAACTACCCTCACCATCAAAGGTGTTTACCCCCCTCATGTGTCATATAGCACCCCCATCTGTTGTCTTGTCTGTTTGTGAATGCAACCTATCCTACCCAGCCTACCTCCCCAAACATACCTACAGCCCTTCCCCAACATCTCACTCTCACCTTAAAAAAAAGTGCATCTGTCCTGCAAAAAATCATTGCCCCATACATAGCTCTACATTTTACCCCATGTACAGTGAAATTAATCAATTTACCCACAAAGTATTCTACAAATGTCTGTTGCCAACACCCCTCCCTGTAGGGTGTGACACTGTAAATTCCAAATTCTACACATTATTCACAGCTGTTGCTGCAGAAGAAATGTAGAGCTATGGTCCTTTCCTACACCCATCCTGCACATCCCTAGCTGGTTTTCCTAATGTTTTACCCCCTGCTTGTCTTATTTCACCACTTTCCTATCACCCTTTTTTTG